>NC_141994.1:66215386-66450386 GCF_049901715.1 Pseudonaja textilis
TCTGAAGTAGACATTCAGAGATAATGGAAGAATCTTTATATGCAGACAAAATACTACTGCATCAGATTTGGTAGCCCAAACCTGGCATCCTATTGCTAAAGATGAGATAAGATAACCTTTATTGTCATTGTTTTTACCGTGTGCACACTGGTCCACATTAAAAGTGAAGTTCTGTTGCCTGCTCTCAAAATTAAATATGTATAGAAAAAGTATATAAAGTATGAGCCACGGTGGCACAATGGTTAGAGTGCAGTACTGCAGGCTACTTCCGCTGACTGCCGGCTGTCTGCAATTCGGCAGTTCAAATTCTTCCATTCTTCCAAAGTTGGTAAAATGAGGAGCCAGATTGTTGGAGGAAAGAGGCTGACTCTGTAAACTGCTTAGAGAGAGCTGTAAAAGCACTGCGAAGCGGTATGTAAGTCTAAGCGTTATTGCTGTTGGTAGATCTACCATACACATATATAAGACACATATACACATTCTACACAAACACACACACACACACACGCATGAAAGAGGAAGCTTGAGAAGTCACAAGGTTGATGATATGTGGAACAAAACTGTGACTGAATCTAGATGTTCTGCTTCAGATACCACGAAGCCTCCTCCCAGAATGTAACAAGGAAAACAGGTCATGAAGAGGACATGTAGCATCCCAGACATCCTGCAGACCCTGCTCAAGCATCACGTATATGCCATGCCCTGGATAGAAGGACGTGAACTACCCAAAATCTTCTCTGCTATCCTCACCACTCTCTGCATGGCCTTCCTGTCTGAAGCGGTAATGTTTCCAAGCCAGACAGTGATGCCATATGACAGGATGCTCTCTACAGAAAGTGCTAAGGACAGGGGAAGGTAGATGTATTTTTCTCATGCAATGCAGAAAATGTAGGCGCTGCCATGCCCGCTTCACTAGTGTCTCACTCTTGAGCAACCAAGCTAGTCTATTTGTTATAGTATCTGTTCTGCCAACCCGCAAGCATAGATTATGGACTTGTAGTCTAGAAAAGTGATCTATAATACTCTTGGGCTCTTATGAGACTTCTGTAGAAGACTAAAGGCAAAAAATGAATGAAGCCAGTTTTCTATCAATACAGCCTTGTTAATAATAATAATAATAATAATAATAATAATAATAACAACAACAACAACAACAACAACAATAAGGTAACGATGACGATGACGATAACAATAACAATAACAATAACAATAACAATACACAGTATACACATACAACGAAATTCACATAACACTCAGAGACCAGACCCAACACGCACACACATAGATGACAATCCTCAAACACCTCCCCGCTCACCAAAATTCACCGCCCCTTAAAAACACACAAGCATCCACCCAACAGACCAAGTAATACTGCCCAACTGCTCCATGATGGTAATCCTTAATTTCATTGTTAAATCCAGTTATAGCTCTGGAATAAAAACTGTTCAGAAAACATGTGGTCTGAGTTTTAATTGTTCTGTATCTTCTGCCAGAAAGCAATGGTTCATAAAGATTATAAGCAGGATGGGAAGAGTCTCTGAAAATATTGTGCAACTTCCTCAAACAGTGAGATGCGAAGATGTCATCCAGGGCTGGTAGCCGGAGCCCAGTGATATTCTGGGCAGTTTTAATGATTCTCTGTAGAGCGTTTTTGTCCACTACGGAGCTGCTCCCATACCGTGCAAGAATACCGTAGGTCAGGACACTCTCAATGGTGCTGCGGTAGTAGGACAGAAGTAGATGTTGAGATAGATTTATCTTCCTGAGCGTTCTCAGGAAGTACAGCCTCTTCTGTGCCTT
This sequence comes from Pseudonaja textilis, assembly GCF_049901715.1. Lineage (NCBI taxonomy): Eukaryota > Metazoa > Chordata > Lepidosauria > Squamata > Elapidae > Pseudonaja > Pseudonaja textilis. The sequence continues at coordinate 66,217,187 of NC_141994.1, forward strand.
CTTCACAACCATGTTAGCATTCATAGTCCATGAGAGGTCATCCGATTGGGGAATCCAGTATATATAGATACGACGCATGCCTACATGCACACAGACATGTATGTGAGTGGATCTTTATGGGTTTTTTTTCCCTTCAGAGGGCCAGCATCTTACTGTGCATCTCCTTGACCAGGAGTGATTATCTACCCTTTCAAACTGTAATCTTTCTCAGAACTATGTGGGAACCTGTAATTTCAATCTCAGGCTTTCACAATGCAAAATATGTCCTTGTTATCACTGAGGTTCAGCTCTTCCTCATGCACAGAGAAAATTCACACTGCTTGATTGTGGCTTTTTTTGCTTTTTGATGAAATGCAACTAGTAAAAGGTCAACAATGTAACAGCACTGTTTTGTGTTATCTTCAAGTAGTTCAATGGAAGGAACAATGAGATCAGGTTGTAATCATTTTTCCCGATCCTAGATCCCTTTGACCCCATTATCTCTTCTTCCTTTTCCGTTTCAGGAGGACATATTGTTAAATCAGGCCAGTCCCATTTTCAGATCCATGGAGCACAATTGTCAGATCAGAAGAATCAGAAACATGAGATATGCAGTTACCTCTGAGTCATTCTTTTATTGTTGCTCACCTGCTAACAGAATCTTGCCAGACTAAAGCAATGTTCTGCAATAACTATATAGATATCCTCTGTGAATTGCTAGGAAGGGTATGACCTTGTTCTCTTCCCGTCTACCAGGCATTCCAAGTTCCGCTGTCTCATTGCCCTCTAGAAAAAATCCCTTCCTTCCTATGACTTCTGACTACATTCCACCAAAATTGATGATGGTCCAGAGGGTTGGGAATAAACCTACACTTCCTCTGTTTCCCGCTTGACCTTATCTCGTGTTGGCTCACCCACCGGTCTGGTTCTCTTCATCTTTTAAGAGCTTATATTGGGATTAATTTGGGTTTTCTTTCTCTTGAAATACTTCAGCGGTCAGGGCCCCCTGGGACATCTGTATTCTTCTTTTCTGCCTTCATTATAAACAACGTATTCTGGCACCTGCAATGGAAAACACCACAAACCAGTTGTCTGGCTACTAAATGGCTGAAACTATGTCTCCTTTCTAGCATATCTCAGTTCAAGGGCTTAAGGCAACAACTTCACTCTACATAATAGAACGGGCTGATCCTGGCAGAAATCACTGAACATTCAGAATTGTTTCTTCACATGAAATGTTTTGATCAAACTTTGGATTTTAGGCTCATGTTGGAGTGTGTGTGTGTGTGTGTGTGTGTGTGTGAGAGAGAGAGAGAGAGAGAGAGAGAGAGAGAGAGAAATGTATATGTGTGTGTGTATGTGCATATGATAGATACCTAGATAGATATATCCTGTCCTGTCCTGTCGTGTCCTGATTTATCTATCTATCTATCTATCTATCTATCTATCTATCTATCTATCTATCTATCTATCTATCTATCTATCTATCTATCTATCTATCCATCTATCTAGCTATCTAGCTATCTAGCTATCTAGCTATCTAGCTATCTATCTAATCTAGCTATCTATCTAAACTATCTGTTTGATCCGTTTGATCTAATCTATCTATTTCATCTATTTATCTATTATCTATCTATCTATCTATCTATCTATCTATCTATCTATCTATCTATCTATCTATCTATCTATCTATCTATCTATCTATCTATCTATCTATCTATCTATCTATCTATCTATCTATCTATCTAAATATTTTGTGAAGTCCATGGACAGATTAACTCTAAGTATCAGCTGGGAAACCGAGCATCCTAGACCAATATAAATCCAAAAATTCTACGGAATTCCTGGAATTTGGCATCCAGACAAAGCCTCTATCAATAGACACGTAAAAATAAACCACATTTAGACCCATTTAAAAGAGACCATTAAAAATGCTAAGAAGGAAGCAAAAAGATCAGAATACATCGCTATGGGAGATAACACTCAGATAAACAGGGATTAACACCAGGCAAACAATGAAGCAGAAAACAATACCCTAAACAGGGAACTACCAAGGAGAAAACCACACCCCCAACCAACTGTGGCAGGGCAAGTGTCTGTATATAAACAGGTAGGAAACCTTATACTCACTAACACTGATGATGTTATCTAGTTGGGTAAGGAAATGTGTCAAGCAAATAACCAAGGACTCCACAATTCAACCCTGGGCTAAATATATTCACTTCTATTGGATAAATATGTGGATTACTGGAATAAGGAGAGAATGATGGTGTTTGATTAGACATGCAGTATGAGAGCAGTGCTCACCAGTGCCACATTCTCTTGATGATTCCTTGCAATCCTTCACTCTACCTGAGTAGAGTGTGCAACAATACCAACACCTGTGCAACAACGAGAGCATACTATCTGGGCTAGGTCAAATGCTTAGGAATTCTTCTATGCACACTGCTAAGTATGTACTCAGAGTAAACCTTTTGCTAAATAATAATGAAAAACTGGCTCAGCTAGTTTTTGCCTTGTCTCCAACTGCTCTGTTCCCAAACCTTATCAGATTTTTCTTTCATTCTTTCTTCTTTGCAACTGTGATAAGGACTCTAAAGTCAAAAAGGCAAAAAGCATGATAGAGAAACGATAAGAGTCAGTTCAGTAATTCCATCCATTCTCATTTGATATCCCGGCTCCTTTGAAGCTAATGTTTCAAATAGTTGCAATGCTACCTTCATAATTTTGAGGAAGACATCGACCACTGATCGTTGAATATAACTGCTCCAGATGTTAATATAGTCTAATTTTAGCTGATTCCATTTTGCACAGAAGACTCGCCAAGAAATTTCTTGGGCATAACAAAATAGAAACGTTAAAAAAAAATGCACATACACCCACTCAGATCAAAGTACGCTTTGTTAGAACATTATTCAAAGAAGATAATAAGTGCAGTTGTTTCCTGTTATAAAAGACATGGTGGTTATGAAACTGCTTGATCAAAAACTTGGTTTAAAAGCTATTTCTTATTAAAAAGTGGGCGTTACTCGTAGGGATCTTGTTCAAGAAAGGCACAATGTCAAAAGCTACGGTTTTTTAAGGACTGGTTTTCAGAGGTAGTATTCTGGAGAACCGGTAGCAAAATTTTGAGTAGTTTGGAGAACCGGCAAATCCCACCTCTGACTGGCTCCACCCCCATCTATTCTCTGCCTCCCGAGTCCCAGCTGATTGGCTGGGTCTTTTTTTGTTGCCCTGCACAGGAGAATGGAGCTGGAAAGCAGGTTAGTGGGGTGGGGAGGGAATAGGGATTTTTCAGTAACCTTCCCCCAGGAGTTGGGAGGGAATGGGGATTTTGCAGTATCCTTCCTCTGCCATGCCCACCAAGTCACGCCCACCAAGCCAAGCCACGCCCACCAAGCCATGCCCACGGAAGCAGTAGTAAAAAAAATTGAATCCCACCACTGCTGGTTTCTCATTTCATAGAATCAGGCAGTGGGAAGGGACTTCAGAAATCAACAGCGTGTTTAATGCAAGGTGCCCACTGCAACTTCCCTGAGAGGTGATTATTGACCCTCTATTTAAATTTAATTTGCTAAAGAGAAGCCATTAAATCCTGAGGCTATCACCGCTGAACAGGCTTGACCTTTACGGGATTTTTCCAAATATTTGTACCCTATCTGGAAAATAAAGATTTTCCAAATTTCTATACCCTTTCTTCTCTCTTCCAACTTCTGCAGAATGACATGTCAGGTATTTAAATTATCTTCATCTTTTGCCTACGACTTAATAGTAGAAAAACCTGCAGGGTTTTCTTGCCATGGTATGGAAATGAGGCATGTTCTTATTTTGGGCTATGTTTTTCACATTTCAGACACGCTACTCAGGGTTTTCAGTACAGGAACTTTAAAATATAACTAGTTGTCTAAATCTAAGTGGGTTCCCCTCTCCCCCAAACTTGGCAACTTTAAGATGTGTGGACTTCAATTCCCAGAATTTCCCACCCAGCATGTGATCACCCTATGTGACCTTCCCAGCCAGCTTCCAACAAGCAAAGGCAATTTTAACAACTGCATGATTCACTTAACAACTGCAGTAATTCACTTAACAACTGTGGCAAAAACAATTGTTAAATTGGGTGCAACTCACATAACAGTTGCCTTGCTTTGTAACATAAATTCTGCTCTCAATTGTCGTAGGTTAAGAACTACCTACAATCAGGTAAATGAGTCCATGGTGTTTACGTGTGTGTGTATGTTTGTGTGAATGTCTATATCTGTATCATCTGTATCTATATCTCTATATCTATAAAGGAGACTCTCTGTAGCTCAAGGTTGAAATGAGGGGTCCTTGATGCTCTCTGAGCTTGGTTGTTTTCTTGCAGGTGTTTCATTACCCAAACTGGGTAACATCATCAGTGCTAGTCTGGATGAAATTCTGGAAATTAAAGTCCATGCATCTACCACAGACTAGAGCTATTGATGTTGCCTAGTTTGGGTAATGAAACATCTTCAAGAAAACAACCAAGCTCAGACAGCTGCATGTGCGTGCGTGCGTAGTGCATGCTTATGTATATCTATATCATTTATATCTGTTTGTCTCTGTCTCAGTCTCTATCTCTATCCCTATTCTTATCTCTATCCCTTTTTGTCTCTGTCCCCTTCCCCATCCATCTCCATCCCTTTCTCCATCTCCATCTCCATCTCCATTTTAATCTCCACCTCTACCTCTACACCTCCACCTACCCCTATCCCTATCATTATCCCTATCCCTTTCTGTCTCTGTCCCCATCTCCATCCCTTTCTTCATCTCTATTTTAATCTCTATCTCCACCTTCACCTCCATCTCCACCTCTCTACCTCCACCTACATCTATCCCAATCATTATCCCCATCCCTTTCTGTCTCTGTCCCCATCTCCATCCCTTTCTCCATCTCCACCTCCATTTTAATCTCCATCTCCACCTCCACCTTCACCTCCATCTCTCCCTCTACACCTCCATCTACATCTATCCCTATACTTATCATTATCTCTATCCCTATCCCTTTCTGTCTCTGTCCCCATCTCCATCCCTTTCTCCATCTCCACCTCCATTTTAATCTCCATCTCCACCTCCACCTCTCCACCTCCACCTACATCTATCCCAATCATTATCCCTATCCCTGTCCCTATCCCTTTCTGTCTCTGTCCCCGTCCCCATCTCCATCCCTTTCTCCACCTCCATTTTAATCTCCATCTCCATCTCCACCTTCACCTCCATCTCTCCCTCTACACCTCCACCTACATCTATCCCTATACCTATCATTATCTCTATCCCTATCCCTTTCTGTCTCTGTCCCCATCTCCATCCCTTTCTCCACCTCCATTTTAATCTCCATCTCCACCTCCACCTCTCCACCTCCACCTACATCTATCCCAATCATTATCCCTATCCCTATCCCTTTCTGTCTCTGTCCCCATCTGCATCCCTTTCTCCACCTCCATTTTAATCTCCACCTCCACCTCTCCACCTCCATCTACATTTATCCCTATCCCTTTCTGTCTCCATCCCCATCCACATCCCCATCCGTTTCCATCTCCTTCTCCTTCTCCATCTCCATTTTAATTTCCACCTCCACCTCCACCTCTACATCTATACCTATACCTATATTGAATGAAGGTAAATATACATGTCCCAGGATAATGTTTCAGGTTGTACAGTAATCTGAGTCAGCCACCAGAACCAGAGGTTTAGTCCTCCAAGCTTTCAGACTCATGATGGAGCCCATCCTCAGGGAACTTCTCTCTAGCAGAGTGTTTGACACATTTTGGTAAAGAGAAGTACCCTGAGGATGGGCTCCAGCATGAGTCTGAAAGCTTGGAAAACTAAACCTCTGGTTCTGATGGCTGACCCAGTTTAGATCCTATATTTATATCATCTATATATTATCTATATCTATCTACCTCTACGTCTATACACAGTATACATGCACACATATTTCCATGCTCCGGTCAGATTCTGAATCCAAAAAGGAAGCTGGACAGCTGACAGGGAATGGGCGTGTGGCTCCGTTGGCTGTGGAGGAGGCTGGGGAAGGGTAAAGTCTGGCTGGGCAGAGCAGGGGAGAGATAGAACAAGGGAGAGGGAGTTCAGAGGAAAACCCAGGCCCACCCCCTGTTCATCCTAGGGCATGCGGGGAGGAATGGAGAAGAGACCAATGTGGGTTGCATGGCTTATGGGGAAGGAAAGGGCCCTGATTCCCTTCATTAGCCACACCTGGGAATGAGAGTTTAAAAGAAAGGCAGGCTGCGTGCGGCAGGCTGTTGGGAGCAAATGTGACCTTATCTTGTGTTGTTGCTGCTTATTTGTGTTCCTGGTGTCTTCCCAACCCTGTGAGTTTTGCCGTGCCTTCAAGTCTGAAATTCTTGCTCCTGCCCTGCCAAACTAATTACTTCACTATGGCTTGTTTGGACTTTAAGTTACAGTTTGTGTTGCTTCTGTTTTGGACTTAATTTTCTGCAGTCAAAGGCTGTTCCTAGAGAGTTTTTCTCCAGCCAGAAGATATCCTGGACATTGGGGGTGAAGTTGGAGATAAGAAAGGGATTCTTATTGATTATCTGTTTGTGTTGCCTTTGTGCCATGCCCCAGGTCATCACACATACATACACATATGTGCGTGGGTATATGTGTATGTTTTAAGATACACAGTATTTATGTCAGTTTGAGAAAAGCTGGAATTTTTGTCCCATTTTATTTTATTTTTTAGTTTTCTCTAATAAATAGATGCCAGATAAAGCCAACTCTGTAGTTACAAATCTGCAAAGTGTTGAAGGGGTTAAGTATTATTTGGCATCCGATTCAGTCACATAGAATAGCAGAATGGTGTGTGTTGGGGGTGGGGGGGTTCTCTCTAGAAGGAGACACGTGGAGGTGGAAAAATATCCAACAAAGTATATACTCTCTGTGGATAATAAAGCTTGCCCACTTTTTCACAGATGTCAGTTCTGGCAATGTTCCACTGAAAATTTTGGAAAGCGTGTCAGCTATCCAGATTATTTTAGTATCTGTTGAAAAATGTGTTTGGCAGTCTTTCCAGCAGGAAAAATCGGAAGTGGATCTGAAAACATTAAAACCATTTTAATACAACTGTTAAAGATGATTGGCCTTTCAAAATATGGTGCCTCAGATCAAAATCTGTGCAAAGTAGAAGTTGGGAGGCGGGGGAATTCAACCCTTGATCTTTCAAATGCAAATATAGCCAGACTTCCAGAGACAATAGGAAACCAGAAGGCAATTTATACATGGACGTCCACGTTTTCTCCAACACTATGGAGTAATTTGATTTAAAAAAAAAAGTAGCATAAATTTTAGTTTTACCTTAAGCGTGAAATCGGGCTGGGTGGCTTTGGGACAATCACCAGGAGACTGTGGGTTCTAGTCCTGCTTTAGGCCTGAAAGCCAGCTGGGTGACTGTAGTCCACCCACCTCATAGGGTTGTTGTGGAGAAAATAGGAGGAGGAAGGAATATTGTCTGTATTCACCACTTGAATTTATTTAACAAAAATAATAGTGGGATATAAATAAATAAATAAATCATAAAGGAACAGTCTACTTTGAATTGAATTCAAGTCGTGATGCTGTCTAGTTTTTTGAGAAAGAGAAGGAAGTGGTTTGCCATTGACTTTTTCTATCTCTTATTTTTAAAAAAATCCTAGTTTTGTTTATGACTCATATAAAGAGTGACCACGTCCAACTTTCCTGGACTTTTCAAGATCATTCAATTTTAACCAGACCAAAAAAATATTGTTCAAAAGATAGTTTCTAAACAATTGATGTATTTGAAAAATATGAGCAATACATACAAACTGACAAAAGAGGATGCTCTTTAATAATGGGAAGAAAAATATGGATGCAAATCTCATCATGCAGGTTTCAAAATAAAAAGAAAACAGTAATATACTTTTTTAATAGAAAAAAATCATCCAGAGCTATAGGAAAAATTAGATAGCTAGATGATAGCTAGATGGATAGCTAGATATAGATAGATAGATAGATAGATAGATAGATAGATAGATAGATAGATAGATAGATAGATGGATGGATGGATGGATGGATGGATGGATAGATGGATCGATGAATGGATAGATGGATGGATGGATGCATAGATAGATAGATAGATAGATAGATAGATAGATAGATAGATAGATAGATAGATAGATAGATAGATAATTAGATAGATAGATAGTTGGATGCATAGATCAATAGATATTATAGATAGATCAATAGGTAGATAGGTAGGTAGGTAGGTAGGTAGATAGATAGATAGATAGATAGATAGATAGATAGATGATATATAGATAGATAGATACATAGATAGATAGATAGATAGATAGATAGATAGATAGATAGTTGGATGCATAGATCGATAGATATTATAGATAGATTGATAGATTGATAGATCGATAGATCAATAGGTAGGTAGATAGATGGATGGATGGATGGATGGATGGATGGATGGATGGATAGAGACTTCAAATCATGCTGTCTGTCTCTGTCTACCTGTATCTATCTATCTATCTATCTATCTATCTATCTATCTATCTATCTATCATCTATCTATCTACCTACCTATCTATCTATCGATCTATCAATGTATCTATCGATCTATCAATGTATCTTATATCTATCTAGCCATCCACCCCTCCCTCCCTCCACCCACCCACCCACCCAACTACCTTATCTATCTATCCATCTATCTATCCATACCTACCTACCTACCATCTATCTCACATCATGATTCATCTGATCCACATGGCCAAGCATGAAACCAAGTATAACCACCAAATATAACCTTTGAAAGCACAGAAAAATACCGGAGGTGTCAGCATTGCTCAGCCATAAGTTTTGTATGTTTTAGAATTCATCCTGAGGAATAATTGAGGTCAGCAGACAATTCGGGGGGAAAGCACTATTCTTAAGAACTTTACGTAGAATCCATAATAAAACATTGCTGGACTCTGCTCCGTCTGTCCCCCTCACAAAACCAATCTGACTGTGGTGGCAGTTGGCAAGCTCGCTTCTCATGTGGCTTTCGGAAGTTCCCTTCAGTTATTTCCGAGCAGTTTTTGTACTTCTGCATGTCTTTGGTTCAGGGGAACCAAGCCTCTGATTACTTCCTCTTATGCATGGGTGATGTCAGATAAACAATAGCCCCTCGCTGGCAATGAAATTAGGAAAATATGTGTGTGTGTGTGTGTGTGTGTGTGTGTGTGTGTGTGTGTGTGTAGGTCTAGGTGTGTTTGGGTCTTTTCCCATGTAAGATTAAGAGTATCTTGGCAACGTTTTGGCGAGGTCCCACTTGCCATCCTCAGGCTGGTGCTTTCGGCTTCGTGCCAGTGCAAGCAGTGTGTGATCGGAGCTGCCGTCTCTCTATAAATACTGGTGGTGGGAGCTGGTGTGCTGGGCTGGTTGGCTGCGCTGCTGCCTCTTGATTGGTTGATGGAGTTGATGTTGGTATAATGGGCTGTGTGATGGCCTTGTGAGTTTTGTTGTGGAGATATTCAGGATCTTGTGCTGTAATCTCCTGGGTCATTCATTTAGGCAGAGAGGCAAGCTGGGTGACCACAACAGTCCCAAAATACATTGCAGGGGGTTGGACTCGATGACCTTCAAGGTCCCTCCCAATTCTGATGATTTGTTATCTGAATCCAAAAGAAAATGGATTCCTGCAAGAGGAAATTGAGCCAAAAAAGTGGAGTTTGCAGAGTTCCGGCAAAATCAGACTTTGCTCTCGGCATTAATATGCATAGATGTAAATATAGAAATAATTGCAATTTAAATTGTGAGTGTTTATTCTGGTGGCAATTTTGTAATGGCTAAATGCTACGTGATGAATAATACTTGACTTGAAAAAGAAATAATGCATCTGTGCCCTTCTATGTGCCAGTTCAATCTGCAATAAAAGTGCTAATTGGGGAGAGACATATCGAGGCTGCTGCTTGTTCCCATCTCGTTGTGGTTGTTGTGGTTGTTGTTGTGTTGTTGTTGCCATTCTGGGTCAAAGTTCTCCAGCCTGAGAAAGATTTGCTGCAAATTGGCTTAGGTGTACAGATGTATAACTTTGTGTTGTTTTAGTTCAGTATCCGAAACAAGTTATTATTTATTGTATTCGTGTAAGAGTAATATTAATGGTTGGGCCATTAATCCTAACTCAGATTTGGGCTTCAGACAGCATTGAAAAAAAAATGTCTGTAAGAACGGCAAGCTTGGCTCATTTTTCTAGAAATTAAGATGTTTGCAAGGTATGCTTGGAAGGCACCGGCAGAAATCTACCCAATAAATTAATGAATTAATCCACACTGTATCTACATATGGGTTGAATGCAGGGGTGGACTGCTGGGGGTTCACAGGGGTTCGGGAGAGCCCCTAGCTAAGATTCTGTGCAGTTTGGAGAACCCCCAAATCCCACTCCTGGCTGGCCCCGCCCAACCCTCCTGTCCCCTCCCAGGAGTCCCCCCATGGCTTGTTTTGAATAGAGGTAAGTGCAGGACATGCACAAAAGTTTGGGAAGGCCAGAAATAGGCCATTTCCGGCTTCCAGAGAGCCTCCAGAGCCCGGGAGGCTGTTTTCACCCTTCTAGAGGCTCGAGGAAAGTCTCCGGAATCCAGAAAGAGCAAAAACACCCCGCTGCCATTGTGCAAGAGGAACAGCTTGCCCTCAGAAGTTGTGGGAGCACCATCACTTGAGACTTTCAAGAAGAGATTGGACTGCCATTTGTCACAAATGGTGTAGGGCACGCAGACCCATTTGTGCTGGCACGTGAGCTGCAGGTAAACTCACCTCACTACTCATGCGTGCACCTCACAGCTGATTTTCAGCCTGTTTGAGGCCTTTTTCGGCCTCCTAGAGGCTTGAGGAAAGCCTTTGCAGACTGAAAAGTAGGCCCATTTCATCACTTCCTGAATTTCTGGAAATACCGGAAGTGACGAAACGGGCCCATTTTTTGGCCTGCAAAGCCTGCAGAAGCTTTCCTCAAGCCTCCGGGAGGCCGAAAATGGGCCAAAAATCAGCTGGGAGGCACAGTGCAAGTAAGGGGGCGGCAGCAGGGAGAATTGCCTGTGCATGCATAGGGGGCGGGGGAGCGCACACATTGCTTTCTGGGGCAAGTTCTTGCACAATTTTTGGCACAGGAGCCCCAAAAGATTAGCCACCACTGATGTAGGGTCTCCCACTTGGGTGGGGGATTGACTAGATGACCTATAAGGTTCCTTCCAACTCTGATTATCTGTTATTTATCTGTTATTTTATTTAAACCCACCATGGCCATGCCTACCCCAGCCATTGGTCAGAGAACCCTTTGCTAAAATTTTTGAAGCCCACCCCTAGGTAAATGTATACCTAATGCCTGAAGGATTACAACTCACAATTTTGGATTGTGTGGGAAATATAGACAGGGAGGGCCATGGATGCAAAACAGACTGATTCAAGGTTGCCAAAGGACAGAGATAACATTCCTTATGTACTTATTTATGTATATGCATAAAATATACTAAGAAGAACATGTTTGGAGGAAGATGTGGTGTTTTTTTTTTAAATTGGAGGATGAAGCATCAATAGCAATAGCACTTAGTCTTATATACCGCTTCATAGTGCTTTTACAGTCCTCTCTAAGCAGTTTACAGAGTTGGCATTTTGTTCCCAACAATTCAGGTCTTTATTTTACTGACTTCGGTAGGATGGAATTGATGATACTAATTTCATGGCACATAATCAATCAAGGATTCAGGAAATCCAGTGAAGCAGTCTCCGAAGGAAATTATTTTTATTACTACAGTTTGATACCAAATGAGGACTTGCATTATCATGTTTAAAAATGTTTCAAGTTTGTCTGATCAAATCGAGCTGTGGAGAGAGAAAGAACTCATATCACTGGGAAAATGTAAAATTCAACCCACTAACATTGAAATAAAGTACAGCCAAGAATAGCTTCCCCTGAATTTTATGCCTACTCATAGTTGCAAAATAGATAATTTAGTGCACCGATTTTGAATGTAATAAATATTGTTTGTGAGTACTGAATTTTCACATCATAACACATCTACATATATCGTACTCCTAAATCACGACATCAGTTATTTATACATAGGAAACTATAAAACAAGAAAAGGAGGGAATTGAAAAAAGAAACAAGATATAGAACATTTAAAAACCCTTCGTTCCGTCCGTCCTTCCTTCCTTCCTTCCAATAGGTAGCATGAATTATTAATAATAATATATAACTAATGGTATTTTAATAAACAATTAATATCTATTAAGTGTTTATGCACAAGATCAATTTTAAACCACCAAGTAAAAGAAAATAACTACAACACCTTTCAAGGATGCAAACTGATAATTAACAAACAACAGAATGGTTGAGTTTCCTTGTAGAGGTGCTAATAGATAATCAGACAGGTATTTAAAAAAAAATAAAAAATAAACAAAATTCTCAATCCATTCTCTTGTTAAGTTTATTATTTTAAAAAAATGGGTGAAAGTGACAAAACCAAGGGAACATGCCCCAAAGGATAATGAATCGGGCAATAAACTCTAATAATACATGGTTAGTCAATAATAAAGCTTAGTGTATCAGCTCTTAGGTGTTTGGAAGAAGAATGGTAGAATAACATGGAGAAATGTAAAGTTCTGTATTTGGATAGGAACAATGAAGGGCATTAAGGGAACTTGCCATGGGGTTGTTGTTTTTTTGCTAAAAACTGGAAGTAAATGCTAGTTTCCAGCAAAATGTCATAAGTCACAATCTTATGGGTTACTGCAAAACATCCATAATTGTGAGCTGGTTGTTGAGAGCACAAAATGCAGTCATGTGACTGTATGGAGTGGTGGTTGGATCTTCAAATCTGGATCGTAGTCGTTTTAACTAAGCGTGTGCTTCGTTACGGTCTTGGGAAGCCTTGGTCAGAACAGATATGATAGCAGTCTTCAAATATCTGAAGGTTTGTAATATAAAAGAGGGAGGTGATTTATTATCTGTTTTCTAAAATGCAGGAGAAGAACCAATGGATTAAAACTATAAGGAAGAAGGTTGATACTGGATTCAGGAGAATGTTCTTGACTATAAGCTATCAGCCAGTGGAACAGGATGGCATGAAGTGGTGATTTTTCCTTTGCTGGGGGACTTGAATTAGAGATTGGATGGTCTTCTCTAAGAGATGCTCTAGGGGTGTCAAACTCACATTTGTCACGGTGGCGTCACGTGACATATTGGGATTTTCCCCCACTTCGCTAAACCGGGAGTGGGCGTGGCCAGCACGTGATGCATCTGGCCCCTGGGCTGAGAATTTGACAGCTCTGTTCTTGTGGAACCTGCACTCAGCAGGTGGTAAGATTAGTTGACTTCTAAACCACTTTCCAACTCTGTCATTCTAAAATTGAGTGGCAAGCAGGACTATTTCTTGAAGTTGGCTAGACCTAATAAAAGCATAGTATTATTGACCCTATCTTCTCTGTCCTGTCTTCTGTCTGTCTTAAAGAAGTCTTTCAAGATGAGTAAAAACAATTGCTTTTTTTTTGATGAAGAAAACTGAGAGAGGAACACCTCATGACAATCAGAATTCCTATCTCAATTTTGTACATATACTGTCCTACATTGCAAAAAAAAACATGGAATGTTTGCTCCAAAAACCCTGGACCAATCTTTAACTCCTTTCATATCACGGTTTTGCTGGCTGCTACTCCATCCTCACCTGTGATTGATTCATTGTTATCTAGCTGGGTAACGAAACATCTGCTAGAAAACAACCAAGCTCAGAGAGCAGCAAGAACCCCAAAGGCCATAGTTAGTCAGTAAATTTCTTCTCCTTTTTTGCTTTAACCACCCAGTGCCCTAGTATTTTGTTGAAATAACTTAAATGTATTGGAGCTGGAAATATGTGCTGTTTTCATTGAGTCAAGCTATCTTGGATCATGGTCTGGAATGCTTTAGTTTGATTGCTCCTCAGTTCTGCTCTTATCATCCATCCAGTGGTGGGACTCAAACTTTTTTTACTACCGGTTCTGTGGGTGTGGCTTGGTGGGTGTGGCAGGGGAAGGATACTATAAAATCTCCAGTCAGAGGTGGGATTTGCCAGTTCTCCGAACTACTCAAAATTTCTGCTATCAGTTCCAAAGAACTGGTCAGAACCTGTTGAATACCACCTCTGCATCCATCCATCCATCCATCCCTCTCCGCTTCCAATAAAGTTTGGAGCACTCTTTGGTCAACATTTTTCCAATCCATCAGAAATCATATTTCCTTGCCCAAGGAATATATATGTAGAATCATCCTTTTTATTTTCTCCTCCTTTAATAGTTACTAATGAAGCTATTTTGGCATGCAATGGCTTTAGATATGTCCCGTCTTTGGCTCCTACATCTTGTTTATTGTTCATTTCTGGAGGTTGGTTTCAGGGCTCAGCTAATTCTCTCCTTCAGGGTTCTCAGTAAAATATCGCTTGGAAATGATATTTTTTATGTCTGGAATGTTAAGTCAAGCATTTTTCAGCATTGCTGGGGAACTTTTAGTATTCTGGTATTAGAATGAAAGGAACTTTTTATGGGTCAGGAAATGTACACATAAAGTTTGCAAATTTGTATTCTGCAGTTATTAAGAAACGGATTTCTTCATTTGCAAGTGCTTTGGAGCTGTTTAAATAGGTGTACACAAGACACAATTTTTTAAAGCCATCTTTTGATGCTTGTTGGATAACTGTATGCAAAACTCACCCACTCTCTATCATTAGGAGAACCAGAGATGTTGGGAGACACAACAGGGTTTTCCATTCTAGTGTTCTCAATGATATTCCAATAGAAATGCTAAAGTAGATAGAAGGATATGCAGAGCCTGCAGGTGGAGTCAAGAGAGAAACCAGCCTAGAGTTGTTATGTTCCCACAAATGGTCAAAGTCCAACCTCTCTTGAATTCCATTAACTTCTTATCCAGTGCCAATTTAGTGCATGCCATTCGTTGAATAGAGCAATAAATCATCTTAAATACAATGTAACATGTGATCCTGATTCTTCATGCCTGGCAATCTCTGGGATCATATGCCATTTTCTCAAACTCTTACATATATTGCCTTTCATACCAAACCAAGGGTCTGTGTTTGTCCTGATTCTGTAATAAGCGTATGTATTTGCCAATGTAGTACCCCAGGTGTAGTTTCACCCAAGGGATAATGGAGAACAGAAGTTAAATCTGTGGTCCTAAATACTTAGCCAGGTGTTCTCTAATTTGGTTATTTTATTTAAATATAGTACTGAAATAAGAAGCAGAATAGCATAAAATGAATGTATTTTTTCCCCGTTGTGTACACTGAGAGCATATGCACAAACGACAAATTCCTTGTGTGTCCAATCACATTTGGCCAATAAAGAATTCAATTCTATTCCTCTGCTGCCTATAAAGAAAACCTCTATAAAATATTTTATCATTGGCATTTAGCACCGGCAAGATTGGCAAAGGTATATCCAAATATGAGTCCAGAATGCTGGAAGTTTTGGAACAAAAACAGGGTACCTTTTTTCATATGTGGTGGTTGTGCCCCGAAGCAAGGAAATATTGGGTAAAAATAAAAAAAAATTGGTTCCAAAAAATTATAGGTCTCCCAATTGAACTCAAACCCGAAATGTTTTTATAAGGGATAATTACAGGAGAATTCAATAAAAAACCCAAATATATTGTAGTACCTAGAGTGACAGTGGCAAAAATTGCCTATGTACAACATTTCAGACAAGTGGTAGTCCAACCTCATCTTAACAGTCTCTAGTGATGGAGTACCCGCAACTTCAGGAGGTAACTTGTTCCATCGATTAATTGTTCTAACTGTCAGGAAATTTCTCCTGAGTTCTAGGTTGCTTCTCTCCTTGATTAGTTTCCATCCATTGCTTCCTGTTCTGCCTTCAAATGCTTTGGAGAATAGCTGGATCCCCTCTTTTTTTCTGGCTGCTCCTTAGATATTGAACTCTGCTATCACGTCACCCGTAGTCATTTTTTTTATTAAACTAGACATACCCAATTCTTGCAACCATTTTTTGTATATTTTAGCCTCCAGTCCCCTAATCATCTTTCTTGTTCTTCGCTGCACTCTTTCTAGAATCTCACCAGGTGAAGGATTGGATGAGATGGACCATTGGTCTAATCCTGCCTAGGCAGTTCTTGCCTTCTTTTCATTCTTCCCTGAATATCGGATGAAAAAAATATATTATTGTCCTCTTCCTGCCTTAATCACCTTCAGTGATGAGCTTAATAGAAAGCTCAAGTTCGGATCTCTTAAGAAAAAAATTAGGAGATGCCTAAAAGTTGTCCTGGGGCTCCCTGGTAAGAAAATCAATATACTGTTTTTCCTTCTTAGTAGCAACTGTTGCTGTGAGGGTGTTCCCTGAGCTTGGCAGTTGTCTTGCAGACATTTCATTACCCAACTAGGTAATATCATCAGTGCTCGAAGGGAGTGGGGTTTACTTTCTGTTTATATACAAGTGGCTTGCCTTGTCAATATCGATAGGAGTATTCTTGGTGATTCCTTGACTAGAATTGATTGTTTATTCTTTGTTTGAATTGCCTGGGGTATTGTTTACTTCTTGATTGTTAGTCTATATTAATCTTGGTGTTAATCTCTGTTTATATGGTGAGGAGGTGTTTTGGTCTATTTCTTTCCTTTTTAATTTTTAATTGTCTCTTTTGAGCACAAACCCCTACTCCCTTCTAGCACTGATGATGTTATCTAGTTGGGTAATGAAATGTCTGCAACAAGCAAACTCAGAGAGCACTCAAGGCTCCGCAGTTCAAACATGAGCTACAAATATTATCTCCTATTGCTAATGTTGTTGTTTCAGCTCGCCTCAGTTGGAGGGGTTGAAGGCCGAGATGCCTGAAATTCTCTAAGGGTTTTCAGCATATGAGTATGATTGACAAATGGGGAAACAAATCCATTTGCTTCAGCTCTGAGAGTTAAACTTAAAAGAAAAGAAAACTGTAGCTATTATCTTGCAGCAGCCAACTGGGAGCAAGTCAATTGTCTTGGAAATCAATCATGGAAATGGAGCAGAATCTGCATTATCAATTATGTGTCAGAAGTTTTCCTTCCTTTCCCTTATGTATGGCATGTAAAATCACCTAAATACTGTATTTAGGCTATCCCTGGCAGATCTGACAGTCTATTGTAGGGTTATTTCACATGATAATAACTCTCAAAGCTCAGAGTCTGAAATAAGCAGAAATAAGGCTCTTTTATCTTTTATACTCTTTAACACTTAAGGTGGCCTATTTTGTTGATTCTTCAGTTTGGAAGGATGGGAGTGATAGTTTACCTAGCTCAAAAATGCAAGGTTGCTAGGGAGGCTATTTTTAAAGAAATAAGAAAGCTAGCGAAAAGTGGGTGGAGGGGGGAAAAGATACCTGACAGAAATCTGACATCTGAATTCCTTTTTTTTTTTTTTTTTTGCAATGAAAGCAAGAAACCTTCAGCAAGTTCTAAACCCAGATTTCTTTTGAACTTCTGCTGACAGAAGACATTGAAGTTGGGGGCTAATAGGGAAAGAATTAACAACGTAGATCATTGTGTTCTTGTCTGCTGACCTATATTCAGCTTTGCCCCCAAACTACTTTTTTTGTGCAAGGTTCGAAGGCCTAAATAAATAAATAAGTTGCTTTTGATCTCTGGGGTTTTACCTTCAAGCAAAATCTTGACCACTTGCATGAATAACATAGCAAGAGATGTCACAATAAGATCAACCTGCATGTTGCTTAGCAAATTAATCTGAACCAGAGCTTCACATAGGTGTCACCTTAAATTACACCTTCATATTTTGGGGGCAGGGATCGTTTAAAGGTATTTCTTCTCTGCAAGCAATAATTCTGTTTTTAAAATAGTAATTTTATTAAACATTATTATTAGAAAGATAAGAACAAATGCAGATTAAGAAATAAAAGAAAAAGAAAAACTAGAGAAGGAAATAAAACTAGGAATATAGTAGAAAGGAAAAATAGGACTTCCCTCTCTTCGTCACAACACAACCGCTTTGAAACTCATTGAATTTACTACTCAATCCATTTTGACACAAAATTTTTGTCAAATTTTGGTATTCATTTGTTTGGTACTCAACACACAAGCTAAAACTTGTCAGTGTTGGCTGCCTTCTGACTCACTACATTATTCCTTACGAGAAAAATTGTTTGGTACTCATTGTTTTTAGTACTCATCGCACCTTCCAGAACCAACTAACAATGAATACTGAGGTACCACTGTATAAACAGTTTTAGTAATATATAACTTTTTCTTAAATGCAACCAGTAATTTATTCTTCCCAATCTCATCTTTTATCTGTTAACAAATCCTTAAAGTCTTGTCATGAAGTTCTAATCAGCAAAAATTACCGGAGATAGCATTTCTATTTTAAACTTGATCAAATAAACCAACTTTATATTCCTCCCCTTTTACTTTTAACAATGAGTGTGTGGTATGGAGCATGTGTGGGTGAACTCAAGTTCTCTCCTTGCCCAGAGAGGAATTGTGAGCTGGCTTGCACCCTGTCTCTTCCTTCTAACTATTGATGATTCCACTTTTAGCAGATTTTAGCCATTTCTTTCCCCTTGAAGTTGTCTGCAAATAGTAATTCTCCAGCAGTTTCTCTCTGAGGAAGAACTTGTTCATAAAAATAGTACCTATTTTGCTCCCTATTTTAGGCAATGGGACAGTGAGAAGTCTGTTTATTGCACATTAGTTGCATCTAGTGTTATTTCCAAGGATTTGGGACAGAAGAGTAGATAAAGGTGCCCATCATTAAGAAGAGGTGGTGAAGAATATTTAGAGAAAAGTCTGCAGAGTCATCTTTCAGGAGGATGATATGAAGAACAAGATTTTCTTAGGGGGAAAAAAAATGTCCTGCTGAGAAAGTTCAGTTAGATTTAAACATATTTCCCTGCTGTTGTCCCAAAGCTGCCTTTCAAAACCTAGCTGGACTTCTTAGTCCAGTTGCCTTTTAAAGTACCTTTGGGACAGTCATGACTTGGATGGTTGAGAATCTCCAGAGATCCTTTCCCTGCTATTGTTTATTGTTGCAATGTTGGGCTAATCAGTTTGCATCTCTTTCTTTCCATGTGGTACCTGTATGGCTTTCAACGGCCTCATATTTATAAGCAGAGTCTCTGGAAATTCTAAAGACATTTAGAGTTAGCTTGGAAACGTCTGTGAGCGCGGAGACAGTCAAACAATTTGCATTCTCTCTATTTAGCATATTTTCCAATGCATTTGCGGAAGCTTTGATTGACCTTGGAAGAACTTCATATTTTCCCATCAAATGCACATTGAAACAAAACATTATTAAGTATCCCCAAAGATTTATACTGTCAGGAATTGAACAGCTGTTTTATCCAGTTTATGCCCAACCTTATTATACTTTTTATAATTATATTAGCGGAAAGATGTAGCATTAGATCTCTGTTTTCAACCCGGCATTTACTGCCTTGTTTACTAATTAGAATGTATTTAGCTAGCACCATTATTATGTGTGTTACTTTGCAGAGTTGTCTAAGCTAGGGGTCCCCAACCTCTGGTTCGTGGACCAGCAACGATCCACAGCATGCCAGAAAGTGGGCCATGCAAACAAGTGAAGTCTCATCCATGGGGTGCAGGAAGCATGCAAAACAACCCTCCCCCTTTTTGTTCCACAAAAAAACCTCTCCCCATGGAACCAGTCCCTGATGCCCCAAAGGATGGGGGATGCTGGTCCTAGCAAAAGAGATCCAAGAACAAGGAGGGTGTGCTAATATTACTTAATTACTGTTTTGACCAAGGCTTTGGAGACTGTAATTATGCACACACTTACTTTAAAAACAAGTGTTGTTTTATTGCAACGCTGGGAATTATTTTCATTCCCAGATGGTAATGAAGCTCAAACAATCCCTCGAGATAAGCACCCACCTTGCTTTCCTGTGAAGTGCTGCCAATAACAAAAGTGTCAAATGAATTAGAAAGAGCACCAGTCAAAGTACAAAGAGCTTGAGGAATGCATCTGAACTGAATGAATGACTTTGCTTCCTGCAAAGGTTTCATCATCTTTGCCTGTCCTTTATACCTTATGGGAGGGGCAGTCACCTCCCAGCCTTACTCCCAAGTCACCCCTTTTGTTTCAGCTGATCTCGCCTTCTAGCAGCTCTGCGCACACACACACACTGGGAACAGGCTCCCCTGGGTCCTCTGTCTTGCTTCTGCCAGACTCCAAACGCAGCACACAACCCCCAGATGGACCTGGCCCCATCTCTGCATTGGATGCAGGACCCTCATCTGAGTCCTCTCCAGACTCCTGACTGGTCCCCAATCTTCCCCACTGTCCGATTCCACTGCCGTCTGCACAGGCTGCCAGCAAACCACAACAATTACCATGGTTCCCTGCAAATACAACCTACCCCGAAAGTAAGTCCTAGCTTGAGTTTTACAATGTGTGCCAAATATAAGCCCAACCCACAAAATAAACCCCAATTAAGACTTTCCCACACGCCAGGATGCACGGGTAAAAATTAAATTAGGTTGGGGATGTGAGGGTGGAGCTGCCCTACTACTTACCTTCGGACAGTTGCAGCCAGGTCTCACACACCCCAACACCTGCCTTGCCGGCCCATTTCTTCTGCAGCTGGCAAGTCTTTCTGCAGCTAATAACAGATCGATCCGGAGCTCTGTTATCGGTTGCAGAGGCCTTTGGGAAAGACTTGCCAGCCGCCAAAGAAGTTCCTGAAAGCCTCTGTTAGTGAAAAAGAGGCCAGGGGCGATGCATGCAAGTGAGGTGAGTCAGTGGACAAAATCACAACCCCCCCCCCCAAAAAAATAAGACCCGATGCCTTTTTTGGTGGCAAAAAAACATAAGACCCAATTTTATTTTCGGGAAAATACATTTCGGTAAAAATGTATGTTGTTAAGTGAGACATTTGTTAAATGAGTTTTTTTGGCACCATTTTACAATCTGTCCTGCCACCGTTGTTAAGTGAATCACTGCAGTTCTTAAGTTAGCATGTGAATTCTTAAATGAAGCTGGCTTCCCCGTTGACTTTGGTTGTGAGAAGATCGCAAAAGGAGATCATGTGATCCCAGGACCATCGTAAATATGAGCCAGTTGCCAAGTGTCCCAGTTTTGACCACTTGATCATGGGGATGCTGCAAAGGTCATAACTATGAAAAAAGCGGTCATAAGTCACATGCTATTGTAATTTTGAACGGTCACAAAAAGAACTGTTGTAAGTCGAGAAGTATCTGTACATGCTGCCACCCCACCTCTACTCCAGAGAAATCCTAACTGTCATGGATTTACCATATAGGAGACAAGTGCATGTTAGTCCTCAACTTATGGCCATAAGTGACCCCCAAATTTCTGTTGGTGAGTGAGACGGTTCATGAAGCAACTGTTTGAAGTTAAAATGGCACTGAAAAAATGTCGTGTTATGACCGTTTTCACACTTACAACCGTTGCGCGATTCCCCAAGGTCACATGATCAAAATTCAGACGTTTTGGCAACTGGCTCATATTTATGATGGTTGCAATGTCACGGGGTCATGCTGACCATCTGTTGTGGTTAGCTGGTAGCAGGTGTGGACGACTGAGGAGAGCGAAGAGTCAGATGAAGGGCCAGGACCATTAGGGAGTGGACCGCTGCCTTCAGAGATTGTGGGGGCTGGCAGCAGCAATGAGGAGGTTCCCGAGGAGCCTGTGCCAAGTGCGCGTGCACGCAGGGCTGCTCACAGAAAAGAGCAGCTGCAGCAGCACGGGCGACTCAGGAGTAAGGCTGCAAGGTAATGGCCCCTCCTTCAAGAAGATAAAAGCCAGCTGTGAATGGGACATTCTTTGTAGGAAGCAAAGTCTTTTTGAAACTCGAGCCTCGTGGACATTATAATATTTTAGTTGGTATTTGAAGACACTTGTGTTGTAAAATATTTCTGTTAGTGTTTGGGGATAAACCCCCAAGCAGAGTATGCAGCAGCAGTCAAGCCAGGCAGCCAAATGAGAGAGGCTGGGCCCAAGAGTATACACACACTGGAGACAAAAACAATGTTTGTAGTTTTAAATAGTTGTTTAATTCATACAGAGTTTAAGCAGTGTCAATCAGTCCATATGTCATTATCCAATATATCCATCCAGTAACCTAGTCCATTAACTAGTCAGTACAATGTCCTTATCTGCTTGTTGAAATATCTTCTTCTGATACCTTTCTCTCGAAGACAACGCTGAGTATGCACAGGATATCAGCTCACCAAGTAAACAGTCCTTTTGTTCAGTAGAAACGGTATCCAGCACAGTAGCCAACAAGCAATAACAAGCAGACGTCCCAAACAGTAGTAAACAGCAGGCAGCAGATAGCAGAGAGATCAGATCAGCGACCAGGTACCAGAGACCAGGAACCAGAGACCAGCAACCAGGAAGTGTTACGTTTATCTCACTGCCTCTTATTGCTGCTTGCAACCGCACCCTTAATTAACTAATTACATTGCAGTTTGGTGCTTAAAGCTACAAACACTTAAACCTAGGTTTATATATTTATTCACCCAAACCTAGTTGGTGTATCCATATACCCAACAATTTCTAGGTAACCTTATCTGTTATTTTTGGCACAGTTTTGGCGAGGCTCATACTTATCAAAGTTATAAAGTTCGTAAGAATCATTAAAAAGGTTTCTGTTCCCTTTGGTTTGTGTTTGTTTTATTGGACAAGGGTTTGGGTCAGAACACCTTCTGATGAACAATCAGCGGGGAAGTCAGATCCACTTAACAACCACGTTCCTAACTTAACAATTGCAGTGATTCACTTAATGACGATGGCACCAAAGGTCGTATAAACAGGGCCAAAAAACCCCCAACTGTCTCACTGAACAACAGAAATTTTGGACTCAGTTCTGGTCATAAGTCGAGGAGTTAGCTGTAATTCTTTCCATGTAAATGCTCTTTTAGGATTTACTCCACCTGTACATATTTTCAGCTTTGGTGTCTGATTTAATACACGATTGTTATCCTTTCAAGAGGATCTCATAGGTTTCCTTTTCTTCAAATAAGTGTACAGTGATTTCATTTTTCTTTTTCTTGCCCTTTTCTTTAGTGTTGTTTTTTCCCCTTCTCTTTTTCTCTCTTGGAAGTTTCATGCCATTTACCTTTGCGTTAGCATTTCCTATTGATTAGCATTTTCCCCCCTAAAAAAGGGGAAAAAAAAGATGTCTGTTTATTGAGCTCTTTTGTTTGTCTTTTCAAGAGCTGAAACAAAAGCCACCCAACCTTGCGAGGGACACATTTGCATGCGGTGAGCATTGCCCAAGGAAAAAGTAATTGCTAATGCATATTTATGTGGCACAAATTTGCCATTTGTTTATGCATAAAATTATCAATAGTGCAGGGCGGCCCAGCCGTAGAAAATGGTGACCTTTTTAGCTTAATAAATAGAAATCAGCTGTTATTGTGAAGAGATCAGCCATTTATACAGTGTGGTGGGATGTTGCTGAAAAGAATGTAGATTGGGGCTGGCGATATCATTAAAAGGAAGGCCACTGACCCTTTTGGTGCAGTCTATTATATTTTTATCTAATAGGGGATAAATGACTCAGGTTGGGAAACAGATTGCAAACCACCCTCTACTCATAACCATGGCAGTGCTGAATAGAGAACAAACTTATTATTGATGTGTTAGGAGCCAATGTGATATACTGGTTAAAAAATAGTGGACTGGCACTGGGGAGAACCGGTTTCTACTCTGCTTTCAACCATGGAAATGTTGTGGTTCGCCAGCAGCCTGTACAGATGGTAGCGGAATTGGACAGTGGGGAAGAACGGGGACCAGTCTGGGAGTCTGGAGAGGACTCAGACGAGGGTCCCGCATCTGATGCAGGGATGGGGCCAGGACCATCTGGGAGTGGGTGCTGCCTCCTTCTGGAGTCTGGCAGCAGTGAGGCAGAGGAATAAGGGGAGCCTGTTCCCAGTGCGCATGTGTGTGCAGAGCTGCCAGAAGGCAAGAGCAGCTGAGACAAAAGGGCCGACTCAGGAGTAAGGCTTGGAGGTGATGGCCTCTCCCATAAGGTATAAAGGACAGGCAAAGGTGAAGAAACCAGGAATCTTAATTGGGGTTTATTTTGTGGGTAGGGCTTATATTTGGCACACATTGTAAAACTCAAGCTAGGACTTACTTTCGGGGTAGGTTGTATTTGCAGGGAACCGTGGTAATTGTTGTGGTTTGCTGGCAGCCTGTGCAGACGGCAGTGGAATCGGACAGTGGGGAAAATTGGGGACCAGTCAGGAGTCTGGAGAGGACTCAGATGAGGGTCCTGCATCCAATGCAGAGATGGGGCCAGGTCCATCTGGGAGTTGTGTGCTGCCTTTGGAGTCTGGCAGCAGCAAGACAGAGGACCCAGGGGAGCCTGTTCCCAGTGCGTGTGTGCGCAGAGCTGCTAGAAGGCGAGATCAGCTGAAACAAAAGGGGCGACTTGGGAGTAAGGCTTGGAGGTGATGGCCTCTCCCATAAGGTATAAAGGACAGGCAAAGGTGAAGAAACCTTTGCAGGAAGCAAAGTCGTTCGTTCGGTTCAGATTAATCCTTGAAGCTCTGTGTGGACTTTGTACTTTGGTTGTTTTTTTATAATTCATTTGGCACTCTAGTTGTTGGCAGCGATTCAAAGGAAAGAAAGGTGGGCGCTTATCTTGAAGGGACTGTTTGGGACTCATTACCGGCTGGCAATGAACATAATTCCCAGCATTGAAATAAAACAAGAGTTGTTTTAATGAAGGGTGTGCTTAATTACAGTCTCAGGAAGACTTGGTCAGAGTAGGAAATTCCGTTGGTGTCTTAGAACCACTCATGGTCTCTCAACCCAAGTATCAATGTACTATAATAAAGTACTAATAGGAGAGAATATTTGTAGCTTGGGGTTGAACTGTGGGTTCTCTGAGCTTGGTTGCTTTCTTGTGGATGTTCCATTACCCAATTAGGCAACACCATCAGCTCACTGATGATGTTATCTGGTTGGGTAATGAAACATCTGCCAGAAAACAACCAACTTCAGAAAACACCAAGCATCCCACAATAATCAAAGTGTTGAATTAGGACTGGGAGATCCAATTTCTACACCCTGCTTCAGCCACAGAATGTCCATAAGTGACATTGGGCCAGTTACTCCTTCTTGGAGTGGTGTGGTTGTTAGGAATATGAGTCACCTAACAGCTATTTGGGTTAGAAATATATAAACCAGGATAAACATTTTAAAACTGTATCTTTAAGAAAATGCAAAACTGTAATTAGGTGTGGTTTCTCAAACGGCCATAAGATGGAGCCAGAAACCTGGGGTGTTTAGTTTGAGTCTCAGAAGAGAATGTGAGTGTATCTCTGTTTCCTTCTGTTGGAAAGTATTGCAGTTGCTCCATTTCTTCTAATTGACTGATACTACTGGATTTAATGTAAGTCTGTTACTGAACTGTTTTTGACACTGGACTTTGATATTTGGATTATCTTTGGATTGAAAAACTGACTGATTTACCTGTGAATGATTTTGGATTGCTTGTTTGGACTTTGCTTAACGTTTCCGGAAATAAAAACCCACATTTAATGTACAGTGTATCTGTGTGCTGTATGTGTATTATTCAAACACTACTCTCAAATATGTCTCCCTGTATGCGCTCATTCTCCTAACGGGGAATTACCTCAACAGTGGTAATTTATTTTTTTAATTTATTTAGAAAATTTATATTGCTACCTACACACGACTGTCGACTCAGCGTAGCTTAGAAGGACGTAAAATCACAATATAAAAGCAGGATGTAAAAGAAATAAAAATAATAAAATAATAACTCCACCCCTCACAACCACCCTGGTGACAACACACATTCATACCAGCCATTTAATGGACTCCATCCCTCTCTGGGTTCCCAAGATCCTCTGACAGAACCACATCTTCAGGGCCTTCCAAATGAGAGGGGACTAGTCTAATTTCCGGAGGCATGATGTTCCTGAGGGAGGGAGCCACCAAGGAGAAGACCCTTCTTCTGGGACCCTCCAGATGTATCACCTTAGGAAACGGGACCAGAGGTGGTATTCATCCGGTTCTGACAGGTTCTGGAGAACCAGTAACAGACATTTTGAGTAGTTTGGAGAACCGGCAAATCCCACCTCTGACTGGCCCCGCCCCCATCTATTCTCCGCCTCCTGAGTCCCAGCTGATCGGCTGGGTCTGCTTTTGTTGCCCTGCACAGGAGAACAGAGCTGGAAAGCAGGTTAGTGGAGTGAGGAGGGAATGGAGATTTTACAGTATCCTTCCCCTGCCACGCCCACCAAGCCACGCCCACAGAACCAGTAGTAAAAAATATTTGAATACCAACACTGGATGGCACCTGCAACAATCCATGCCTCCCCACACTAGTGGGTTGGGTAGATGTGGCCAGGATGGTGAAGGGGTTGGACTCAGAGGAGAAACCCAGTTTCTGGTCTCTTTTAGCCACAGAAGCTCACTGGGTGAATTTGGGTCAGTTCCTCTTTCTCAGCCCAACTCAATTCACAAGAGTTTTAGTGAAAACTGGCAGGAGGAACCACTTTCTAGTGCCTTGAGCTCTTGAACGAAAGGCAGGATATAGAATTAATTAATTAATTAATCAAGTAAACAAGTAAACAATCATTCCAGAATGATGTCTCTGTTGTAGACAATAACTGTTTTGATAACGAATGTGCCAGTGGTGGGATTCAAATCTTTTTACTACTGATTCTGTGGGTTTGGCTTGTTGGGCATGGCAGGGGAAGGATACTGCAAAATCCCCATTTCCTCCCCACCCCACTAACCTGCTTTCCAGCTCTGTTTTCCTGTGCAGGGCAACCAAAGAAGACCCAGCCAATCAGCTGCGACCCGGGAGGCAGAGAATAGATGGGGGGTGGAGCCAGTCAGAGGTGGGATTTGCTGGTTCTCCGAACTACTCAAAATTTCCACTACCGGTTCTCCAGAACTAGTGAGTACCTGCTGAATACCACCTCTGGAATGTGCTATTTAAACAGATGCAAAAGGATATATCTAAATTTGTGAGGCAGAGGGAAAGGCCAAGAGTAAAATATAAGTTTTTTACAAGGTGAAAAAAAGAAAGGAAAGAAGAATTGGGTTTACTTGACCCGAAATTGCATTATGTAGCTTCTGGTTTGGTTTGTATAAAACAATAGGAGATCTGGGTGGTATGGATACTTGTGGTAAGAGAAAGTCAAGGTTAATGTAGATATATTTAAAAAAAATCATTATGTTCCATGTAGAGAATACAGAACAGATACAAACCAAGGCTATGCTCAAAATATCTTTATGGCGCTCAGCAGAAAGCATTTTACAGGCAAAAATTAATAGGCAAAGATAAATGGTTAACGTATCATGAGACACTAGACCTGTGGAAAATTTCTATCCTGAGGTCTCCTTGTGAGAAGCAGCCACCTGGAGCATAAGTAGGCGATTTCCTGTTTTCTCCTTATCTGGGGAGGTTCCTTGTGACTTGTCTGCTTGCTGGTTCAATGACTTTTGGTCACTGCTGCAACATCAGGTCTATTCATTGAGACATGTACTAATTTACTCTTCTTCATTGTCCCAAAGGAGGTTTTTCAAGAGGCAACTGGGCTTTCTGGTTTTTCTTTGAAGACGTTTTGCTTCTTATCGAAGAAGCTTCTTCAGCTCCTGTTACTCAGGGGTCCTCAAATTCGGCAACGGAGCTGGCTGAGGAATTCTGGGAATTGAAATCCACAAGTCTTAACGTTGCCAAGTTTGGAGGCCTCTGCTATTACTATTCTTCATTCAGAAGTCCCAGCCTGTAAGTTCCTGGTGATCTGCCATCCAAGTACTAAACAGTTCCAAGAGTTTTTTGAGATCCACCAAGATCAGTTAGATACTGTCATCTGTTGTGACAAAAAGTATCATGCAGTAAAAATAAAAACAATCAGCAAGCACAGCCTTGTTCCCTTCACACATTAGCTAATTTGCAGTGCAACGTGTTGTGGGAAACCCATCCATTGTCTTAGCATTTGCAGATATCGAGGTATCACATTAAACCATAATATGTTATATTTGAACGTAGCACATCATTACAATGAGACATTGTGCTTTTGTGAATCTTGATTTTCAGAATGAAAGAAGTTGTATGAAGCTAGCTATTGAATTCTCACGCATTTGGGAATACAGCTAAAATGTGGCAGACATTCTCGTTCGCATTTTATATGAAGCATATTAATCACTTCTCAAATACTTTGCAGAACAACGATAGGTCAAGTTTCCTTCAAATTTTGTTGTTTCCTTGTGGTAATTGAGAACTAACCATGCATTTTCTTGACGGCATCACAATTTCCATTGTCGTCTTCTGGGTTGCCTTTGAATTTCCTAGTGTACCCTACAGGTGTAGCATTCTGTGGTAGCCTCATGTGCAGAGGTGGTATTCAGCAGGTTCTGACCAGTTCTGGAGAACTGGTAGTGGAAATTTTGAGTAGTTTGGAGAACTGGCAAATCCTACCTCTGACTGGCCCCTATTCTCTATTCTCTGCCTCCTGAGTCCCAACTGACCGGCTGGGTCATCTTTGGTTGCCCTACACAGGAGAACGGAGCTGGAAAGAAGGTTAGTGAGATGGGGAGGGAATGAGGATTTTGCAGTAATCTTCCCCAGGAGTGGGGAGGGAATGGAGATTTTGCAGTATCCTTCCCCTGCCATGCCCACCAAGCCATGCCCACCAAGCCAAGCCAAGCCCACCCAGCCATGCCCACAGAACTGGTAGTAAATTTTTTTGAATCCCAGCACTGCTCACGTGCAAGTATGGGAGATCTGACATAGCTTCAAAATTAAGACAAGATCCGCCAGATGGTGCCTCTGTTGAAGCACAAGGCTAAATAGAACTGTATATAAAAAAAAGTGTGACCACTATATTTGGGGAATGTTTAGCTAATGGAAGAGCTGTTCCATATTCCAACAGGTTTCTTCCAGAAGTTGTGGGTGCTCCATCACTGGAGGTCTTTAGGAAGACATTGGACAACCATTTGTCCGAAATGGTATCCAGGGGGTTGGACTAGTGGACCTTCAAGGTCTCTTTCAACTCTGTTGCCGTGTTCTAATTCTGTTCTGTTCATATAAGAGATTCCATGGAAAAGCTGAGCAAGAATTCAGGTGGGGAGAAATACCATGGATAGCTCCGAAGTAGGAAACCTGTGGGCAGAATGATGCTATTTTTCTGATAAGACATGGGAATAAAGTTCTTACCGGAGGGAGCAGCAGAGATAATCTGGACCCAGGTCTGATTCAATATTTATTTATTCTATGCACCTATAAATTGACAACCTATAAATCAACACTTCTCTAAGAGAAGTGTCCTCCGCCTAACCTTTTGACTAGGTATGAATTTCTTTTTCTATGTAACCATTAAATGATACATCCTTATTTATACTCGACCTGAGTTAATATTAGGCCTCCCCAAAGGACTAACCAGCACAGATGGAAAGATGGCTATAAACCAATGCACAATAAAAGTATTGATTGATTGATTCTTCACATTTCTAAAGGACGGTCTCTCAGGCAGACACTTCTATAGCTATCTAGCTCCATCTCCATCTCTATCATTTCCATCTATACCTATCCTATAAATATGTAATATAAATAAAACATCACTGAATGTTTTCCTGTGATTTAAATTCTTTATAAATAGGAATCTAGCAGAACAAATTAGCCATTCACTGAATTTAAAACCCTGCTACATTTCTCTGTCCAAAAATCAGATTTGATTAACTTGAGACATTTAAAATGGTATCCCTCTTCTTTTCTCTCTATCTCTATCTCTATCTCTATCTCTATCTCTATATCTATCTATCTATCTATCTATCTATCTATCTATCTATCTATCTATCTATCTATCTATCTATCTCCCTCCTCTCTCTCTTTCTCTCTCTCTCTCTCTCACACACACACACACTTTTCTCTATCTTATCTATCTTTATCTATCTCTCTATCTCTATCTCGGTCTCTGTCTCTGTCTCTCTATCTATCTATCCCTCTCCCTCCCTCTCTCTCTCACACACACATCATCGATCTACCAAATTTAGAACCTTCCCACTTCCTTCACAGATGACTCTAGGCAGTGTTCATATACAATATTAAAAACATAAAAACTGAATATAAAACTCCTCTTCTCATGTGGGTCCATGTTTGCACAAACCATTCTAAATTCAGCACTATTCATTTAATCTTTGTATCTAACATACAGATAGTCCTTGACTTATGACCACAATTGAGTCCAAAATGTATGCCGTTAAGTGAGAACTTGTTAAGCGAGTTTTGCCCCATTTTATGATATTTTTCGCCACAATTATTAAATGAATTACTGCAGTTGATAAGTTAGCGACCTGGTTGTTAAGTGACTCTAGCTTCCCCAATGACTTTGCTCATCAGATGGTCGCAATAAACAATCACATGATCATAAATATGAACCTGTGGCAAACTGACTGAATTTTGATCACATGATCCTGGGGATGCTGTGGAAAATGGTCCTGTCACTTTTTTCAGCACCGTTGTAACTTTGAACGTTCGCTAAATGAACTGTTGTAAGTCGAGGATTGCCTGTATTACAGAAAATACCAACTTGGGGTTGTACGATTCAAACTGTTAGCATCCTGAAGGAGATTGGGCCCCCTTTCTTTGGACCTTCGCACTGAACTATGGCAAGCAGATATTTGAATATATCATCACACATGAGAGCTTTCTGAGTCACCTTTAACTCCTACCTACAATTAGTCAGAATTTATATTTAGGTGGATTTTTACACATTTTCAGCCTTCTCTGGAGTCACCAACTGAGACCACAATGCGCCTTGTTAAAATATTTCTACAACTTGCAGAACTGTTTTGAACGGAGCTTGACTCCAAGGCCTTTGGTGTAAGAGAGGAGGTCACCAGTCTCTCGAACTGAACCTCTCCATGTTTGTTTTCTGATATGACAATTGTCAAAACCGAACGATGTTCAGAAGAGATGAACTTGAATTCTGTGGATGAATATTGCTCTCAACAAGTGAAAGTGTAAATCTGTGAGCCTTGGCTTTCAGCCTTGATAATTAGTTTAGAAATAATCATGTGTGATGACCCGGGGCGTGGCACAAAAGCAACAAAGTCACAAAAGTAGGTAAAGTCCCTTTGATACCTCCAACTTGGCTCCCAATGTCCAGTTATCACCGGCTGGAGAAAACACTCTCCCAAGAACAGTTTTTAAAGGGAAGGAATTCAGTCCGAATCCAAAGTACATATAAATTATAAATAAAAACTAACACAAACCACGCTGCAGCAATTAACGAGACAGGGCAGGAAAAGGAATTGCAGAATTCAAAAGATAACTAAACATACACAGTTGGGAGGACACCAGAACCCAGATAAGACGTGACAAACAAAAACAATGCATGCTTTGCTTCCAGCAAGGTGTTCTGCACAAACACCGTTTATATCCTGTTTTCCCAGCTGCAGCTAATGAAGGGAATCAGGGCCTCTTTCTCCCCTGTGACCCACCTTGCTCTCTTATCCGTTCCTCCCTGTGTGCCCTAGAATGAAGAGGGGGTGGGCCTGCGTCTTCCTATGAATGCCCAGCTGGACTGTGCCCTTCCCCAGTTTCCTCCACAGCCACTAGAACCACACTCGCACTCCCTGTCATCTGTTCGACTTCCCCCTCAGAATCAGATTCCAACAGGGGAATGACATCATGCTTATACAAAAAAACCCTTTTCAGAATCAACCCAGCTATCTGTAGATCTGTCGATCTATCTGACTATCTGCCTGCCTGCCTGCCTGCCTGCCTTGTTAGCTAACTAGCTAGATAGTTATCTGTTATTAAGGTAAATATAAGAAGTTAGTGAATGTCAAGACTGAACAGCCATTTAGTCTCAGATAACATACTCATGACAGCAAATATTTCATGTGATTTCCATTATTTATGGTTGCATTTTCCATGTCTTGCTTTCCTAAATTGTTGTCTTACAGATCTGTTGGGCTTTAAGTCCATGCTTGGGCTAAAATTTCCCCAACAGACAGGCAACTTATGAAGAGATAAGTGTGCAACTCAGTGAATCCCTTTGTTCTCCTTCAAACATTACCTCAGGAGGCAAGTAATCCCAGTAGTAAAATCTGTGTATATGACAGTAGGAAAGGGATTTTGAAGTCATTAATACCACCTAAGTGGGAAGATTGGAGCACATGAATTAGCATTCTTGCAAACATAAGTTTCCAACTAAGCAGCTCTGCCCAAGTTTGGGGGAAAAAGAGACTAAAAAAATAGGTTCTTGGATGGTCACCACCAACCAAAATGAAGCACTGAAATTTCCTGGAAGAACAAACTTATTTTTGATCTTCATCCTTGCTTTTAAAATGAGAACCTAATGGAGGTAGATCATTTGTTTGGTGTGACCTTCCTTTGAGCTGGATCATCTTTAATCTTCTTTTCCAGTAAATAAAATTGGAAGATACTTATATTAGCTGGCCTTGTAGTAAGTCTGATTCATTGCAATCTATGTAAAAACCAGGTTTTCACTGTTAATGAGTTTTCACAGTTAAACAATGGCCACTTGCGAGGGTGAATGTTGAAACAGATTATAGCTTTAGGCTTTCTATGGAGTTATTTGAGGATAGTTGTATTCAAGAGCTGGAGAGAAAGGAAATACGGTCATTGAAAAAATTATGACAAATTCTTTGATGATCCTTGAGTTGTAGTCAGTTAAGAGCAAGATCTCAAATGGCCAGAGAAGGAAAGCATTGGCCATTTAATCCCTGGGCTGCTGTTTAGCCAATCTAATCTAACATAATAGAGAGAGTCCCAAACTGTTAGTGCAGAAGCTTCTGCACAATTAGATTGCAAATCCTTTGAGCTGGAGAACTTTTGCCTGAGGTTAAGTTGCCCGTTTCACATAAATTTGAAGACATGAACTTTTGTTTTCATGTTTCATGTTATCTCTGGATGGATGGGGGTACTTATTTGAGCAGAAGGAATGGAAAAGGAAAGTATCGACTGTCATGCCCCTGGTGGAGACTGACTCTGAGGAAGAGGAGGAACAGCCAACAAGGAGTGGAAGTGTGGCTCCGGAGGTTGTGGAGGAGGCTGGGGAAGGGCAGAGGCTGGCTGGGCAGTCAGAGGGGGACCCAGGCCCATCCCCTCTCCATCCTAGGGCACACAGGGAGGAGAGGATAAGGGAGAGACATGGTCTCTTTGGGAGGAGAGGGCCTTGATCCTCTTCATGGGCTGCAGGTGTGACAACTGAATAAGAGTTTGGACCTGCGTACTGGCAAACGCTGGAAATAAATCATGTAAATATCTCTAGTTTATAGTTCCTCTCTGAGTTCGGCTTCCTTCCCAGTGTGTGTTATCTGTGGACCTCCTCCAGCCCTTATCTTGCCTGGTTTGTGTTGCTTTTTTCCTTCTTGGTGTACCTGTGTGGGAGGGTTTTATTTTTTGGTCCTCCATCAAAGATATTCGGAGCTTGGAAGCAAAGTGAAGGAATAAAAGAGGCTCCACCTGTTTTCTGTGACTGTGTTTGTTTTGTATCCCACTCTGGGTCATCACAGATGTTTTCTTGAGGGATTTCTCCTTGAGTCTAGAAATTGGGACTCAGGACATGAAGTTATGCTGCTCCCTCCCTGCTTTTCTTTGCAGCAGGGCACAAGTCCTTAATTATGACTACAATAGAGCCCCCAATTTCTTAACAACAGACAGTTGTTAAGTGAGATTTGCCTCATTTTATGACCTTTCTTGCCATAGCTTTTAGGTAATCACTTGTTGTTGAGTTAGTTAACACGATTGTTATGTGATTAACTTTGGTTGTCAGAAGGTGGCAAAAGGTAATCACATGACTTTGGGACACTGCATTGGTCAAAAATATGAAGCAGTTGACAAGCATCTAAATTTTGATCACATGTAACTATGTAACTATGGAGATGCTGCAGTGGTTGTGTGAAAAATGATCTTAAGACACTTTTTGCAGTGCCATTGTCACTAAACAAAAGTTGTAAGTCAAAGACTACCTGTATTGGAACGTAGAATAATAAACTTGGAAGGGACCTTAGAGTTCTTCTAGTCCAACCCGCTGTGCCATCCCAGGCAAATGGCTGTCCGGTCTGTTCTTGAACATCTCCAGTGATGGAACACCTACAACTTTTGAAGGCAAGCCATTCCGCTAATTAATTGTTCTCATTGTCAGGAAATTAAGTGATGGTAGATTGAATTTAAAGGCTTTGACTAACATTGCCTAGTGAAAAATATATTCTTCCAATGTTCCATAACGTATACAGATTCAAGATATTTTAAGTAGATTACTGAAAGTATAAGACTCCTTTTTCATCTTTTTTCCATGAAAGGATCTCATGAATAAAATCTCCACATTGCCTTCTCTTTGGTCAGATGGGTTCTCTAATTTCCATTCATAAACATAGTGTATCGCCAGATAGGAAAATTAATCAATGTGAACTCCTGCATACTTATTCTTGCTTCTGGAAGCCCATCTTCAGTGTATGGGATTTATTGAATTGTTTATAGGATTTATACAGCCACCCAACTCAAGTGATGCCATCCTGGGCAGCTTAGAAGAAACATCTAAGATCAAAGCAACGATCAACATTCATAAGCCATAATAGGCAAGTTGGCTCACATTCATAGCTTTCTTGGCGCTGGTTCTCAGGTGGTGATAAAAAGGTCAGCAGAATCAGGTACAAGTGAACATTGGAACAAGGGAGGAGATTGTTTCCAATGACTGGCACCCACTAGTGAAAAATACATGTCACCCGGTTCAGTTGTGTGGAAACTTAAAATGTGTTCTTCTAGTAGAACAGTGGGCAGCCGTCCATAGAGAGAAGTGATCACACAAATACATGTATTAGAGAAGGGGTGTCAAACTTCAGGCCCAGTGGGCCATCCTGATCTACCCAATGCGAAGAGGAAAGATCGGTCCAGCAGTTTGGGGAGTGGCCTCAAGCTAGCCACACCCACCCACTTGGCCATGCCCACCCAGTCAGCCACACCCATCTGGTACCCCAAAGGACAACCATAGCTCTGATGTGGCCCTCAATGAAATCGAGTTTGACACCCCTGTATTAGAGCATAGCGGTGTTTCTCAACCTTAGTCCCTTGAAGAGATGTGGATTTCAACTCCCAGAATTACACCACCACCTATGGAGTTGAAGTCCAAGTATCTTCAAGTGACCAAGGTTGAGAGATAACTACTGTAGACTGAAGGTGTACACCTTGGGGTGCCAATGATATATGTCATGATCACTTAGAGATTTCACCACATGGCTTGTACAAGAAAAGAAAAGGACTCAAGTATTCTTGATAGGACAGAAGAACATAGGCAGAAGTAGAGAGAGAAGGAGGGGAAAAAAAGTAATTAAGATCTTATTTTCCCAGCTCAGAATAATGCACTCTCATTTCCACTCGTGTAACTTGGTTAACAATTCCTCGATTCAGCGTTGAGAGCCTTTTTCATCTTTGAACTATTTTATTTCTCAACAGCAAAGAATGTTGCCTTTTGTGCAGGGACCCTAATAACAACAACAACAACAATCACGTTCATTATTAAGGCCTCAAGACTGCATGCAAGGCAGAAAGAATTAAACTATTATTTCTGGTGTAAAAGGTTTGTGAACAGCATCATTTCCCTAGAAGCTTTTTTTTCCTCCAGTCTAATAACTTCCTGGAATAATGACTTCAAATGGTTTTTGAGAAAAGAAATGTTGTCTTATCTTAAGCAGGAAGGAAGTCTAATTTTGATTGGCTGTCAAATCATTGCTTGGTAAAACTATAACTGCCTGTGGAGTAGAAATATCCATGTTTTTATTCTGTTAAAATAGTAATAATCACAATAATAATTCAAGAGATTCTGAAAGTAGTTTTCAGTGGAGCAACTTGCCTTCAGATTAGAATAGAATAGAATTCTTTATTGGCCAAGTGTGATTGGACACACAAGGAATTTGTCTGATGTAAATGCTCTCAGTGTACATAAAAGAAACGATTCATTCATCAAGAGTCAAGAATCATAAGGTACAACACTTAATGATAATCATAGGTTACAATAAGCAATCAAATCATACTAGGAAACAGTCAATATAAATTGTAAGGATACAAGTGACCAAGTTACAGTCATACAGTCACAAGTGGGAGTGGATGGGTGATGAGGAGTGATGAGAAGATTAATAGTAATAGTAGTGCAGACTTTGTAAATAGTTGAACAGTGTTGAGGGAATTATTTGTTTAGCAGAGTGATGGCATTTGAGGAAAAACTGTCCTTGTGTCTAGTTGTTCTGGTGTGCAGGGCTCTATAGCATCGTTTTGAGGGAAGGAGTTGAAACAGTTTATGTCCAGGATATGAGGGGTCTGTAAATATTTTCACAGCCCTCTTTTTGACTCATGCAGTATACAAGTCCTCAATGGAAGGCAGGTTGGTAGTAATTGTTTTCTTTGCAGTCCTAATTATCCTCTGAAGTCTGGGTCTGTCCTGTTGGGTTTGTTGAACCAAACCAGACAGTTATAGAGGTGCAGATGACAGACTCAATAATTCCTCTAGAATTGGATCAGCAACTCCTTGGGCAGTTTGAGCTTTCTGAGTTGGCGCAGAAGCTATGATTGCTCCATCACTGGAGGTTTTTAAGAAGAGATTGGACAACCGTTTGTCTGGAATGGTAGATGTAGTCCTCAACTTACAAAAGATCACTTAGTGACTGTTCAAAGTTACAGCAGCACTGAAAAATGTGCCTTCTGATGGTTTTTAACAGTTATGACCTTTATAGCACCCTCAGGATCCTGTGATCAAAATTCAGATGCTTGGCAATTGATTCATATTTATGATCGTAGCTGTAATCATATAATCATCTTTTGTGACCTTCTGAAAAGCAAAGTCAATGGGGAAGCTAGATTCACTTAACAACTGGGCTATTAACTTATTAAATGCCGTGACTCACTTAACAAAAAAGTCAAAAAAGTTCATAAAATGGGGCAAAACCCACTTAACAAAGGTCTCACTTAACAATAGAAATGTTGGGCTCAAAAGCTTGAGCAGGGGGTTGGACTAGAAGACCTCCAAGGTCCCTCCCAATTCTGGTATTCTGATATTCATAGTAATATAATGACTTCGGTGATGGCCATTTAACTAGCTTTTAATTCTATTATGGGAGTATTTTTTTGAATAGGATGTTCTTGTAGCTTGGTCTTCAGAAAAATGTTTTTTTAATAAAATAATTTTTAAAAGTATTTTTTAATAAAAACAATCAAAAAATTAAAAAAAATTAAAAAGCAGAAGCAGCAGATTGAAAAGCAAAGGGGTTGCTTTTCTTCTCTAGATACAATATTGGAATTTTGCATACTTGAAATCTGAAGTGCTACGAATTTTCCATTATTCTCAGGATCAGGGCTGATATTTCAGATTCTGAAATATGACATGCTTTTGAAGACACATTTTCCTATCTCAAAATTTCTTGCACATCCTGTTTGCTTGCATCAATCCTTGCCTGACTAAGTTCACACAACATGCTAAACTGCAAATCCAGGTTAACAAGACCCAGTTACAGGGTTCACATAACACGTTTTTTCCAAATCGGTGAATGATAAGATGGCATGGCCGGTTTGCCTGGCTCATACATGTGGAAAAGGGGCTAAATTCCTACCAAATGGGAATTAAACTTTCCATTTTAGCCTCCTCCGTCATTTTGGGTGGGCTTACCTCGCTTGCGTAGAACATTGAGTGATATCCTGCCTTTTCAAACTACTCAGAAATAATAACTTGAAAAGGATCAGATTCTCATTAAAGGACCACAGGGATAAATTGTCGCCAGTATTGTTTTTCATTATGGTATTTGCATGTTCAACGGTGGGACTCCCCCCAACCCCCCTTCTCTTTTCAGAGAAGAAGTATGCAAATCTCATAAGAACTGAAAGTGTGTCTCAATTTGTTACCACCACCACCCCCGCCCCCCGAGATTGCAGGGGGAAAAAGGACAAACATTGCACTAAGAGCCTTGAAATCTATGCTTAATGTATTTCTTTATTTTTCCCAAGACTCCAGAGTATGCTATGGAGGTACAGTAAGCCCCCTGGTCCAAGAGTTCAGAGGTTGTCTCACAGTGAGGAAATAAGGCAATAAACACACCTGCAAAAAGCAAGTAGTTGGCCAATGCCTGGATCTCACTACCTGACTCTGTTATTACATCCTCAAACCCCCAAAATTTTAACCTCAAACTGACTACTGTGGACCTCAACCCATTCCTAAGAGGTCTGTAAGGGGGATTGCATAAGCACACAGCATGCCCACCATCCCTGCCCTACTGTTCCCATTTATTCGTACTCATTTATTATGTATACACTTATTATACCTGTTTATATTTATATGTGTTATGTCTGGGCGGTGGGTCCCAAGGAGAGACAAGACTCGAAATAGTGGCAACAGCTCTTTATTAGGAAACCAGATACTGAGACAAGACTCCCAGCCGAGGCAGCTCCTTTTATAGAGCTGGCTGCGGCTAGGCAGCCTATGACATGCATTTGAGCTTGCCGCGCTTGGTTTTACCCAATCGCGGCAGTCGAATAAGAACCAATCAGAACGCTTAGTTCTGTCCAATCACGGCCCGGCTTTTCCGGACCAATAGGAATGCAGGCCTACAAGCTTGCTAGTATGGAACAATATGCTTATATGTTGTGTTCATACTGACACTTTTTTCTCATAGATGCTTGACAAACTAAACTAAATCAATAAAAATAAATCTCCAGGAATTAACTGAAAAATAATTAAGCTTCAGGCATCTCCCCAAACAGCTTGATCAAAAACACCCCGAATTTCCCATTTTAAACTGGTTCTAAGCTATTCTCCAGCACATATTGATGTGGGCATATATTGGTGTAGGCACGTTGGTGCGTGCATAAGCGCACCAACGTGCCTACCGTCCCTGTCCTATTGTTTCCTTTTTATTTTTCTTATATGTGTCCATTTCATGTATTCATAACCATGTTTCTACTTATATCTATTATCTTGTAAGTGATTGACAAATAAACAAACAAACAAACAAACAAACAAACATATTCCCCATAGAAAAACGGCACAGAAGTTTCCCTTTTTCCTGATCTCAGATATGGCTGAGAAAGTCGTCAGGGATCAACCTTTACAAATAGAAAATCCCTCCCTTCAGGTGAAATGAACATCTCAATAAAAGTGTGTTTAAGGGGAATAAATAAATAAATAAACAAGGCACCGTCGATG
The DNA here is from genome assembly GCF_049901715.1 of Pseudonaja textilis. NCBI lineage: Eukaryota > Metazoa > Chordata > Lepidosauria > Squamata > Elapidae > Pseudonaja > Pseudonaja textilis. The sequence goes on from NC_141994.1 coordinate 66,256,378, forward strand.
TTGTTCAACCTCAAAAATCAAAGTGCCGGATTATCTTTTGTTTTTCCCCCACCCAACTTTCATTTAATTCACAGCTTGCTCTATTAGAAGAGGAAAGAGGAGAAGTGAGGTGGATGGTGGGAGGAAGAACATATCCGATTTCTCTTCTCCCTCCCAGCTTTCCTTGTCTTTTCTTTTCGTGAGCTGACCAAGGAGATGAAATCTGGGCAGTTTAATTACCGTTCTGAGCCGACTGCCTGGCCTTTGAAATGGAAATCCCATTTTTAACTCCAGATCTGCTTCTTTCTGCCTTTTCTGGCCCAGCCTGGATTTTAAGCAGCATTGTGGAACACCTGATAGGAAGAGCCGGTGAGAATATCAAGCCCTGAAGGAACTTTGGGGCCTGTGGTGATGTTAGTCTTCCTCTTTAGGGAGTAAACAGGCCTTGGGAGCTTCGGGAATGGATATTTCCTACCTCTGTGATGGACTGGTGTCTTCGGTACCCGCACTGTTGCGCCCCCCGCCCCTGTTCAAGTTTCTTATGGGCCTTGGCTTAGATTGAATGGGAAGGAAAGAGAATCAGCGAAAGGATAAGAGCTGTCATGTAACAGTTACCCTGTTATTGTCGCCTGTCTGCTTCCCGACTCCCAGCTCTGCTATAATTATTAATTGCACTTGTCAACTGTCATTAATTGCTCTTTCGCATCCCTGTCTTCGGGTAGTTAGACAGAGCAGTCTCGTTGCTGTTATTGTTTGGAGCGGCCCTTTGTTGAGAAAGACGACGATTGCTAATGGAAATACCTTGAAATATCACCTTTCTGAGGGGAAAAAAAAGAAAGAAAGGGATACGTCTCTATTGCCAGGCTGGTTCGGGCAGAATGGCTTCTTTTGAATGAAGGGGGGGAGGGGCTCTAGAATTCATTTATCTGACTATAACTCTTGAAGAGCTGGCGCTCCCAAGTCATAAAATGATCAAGTAGAACATAAAACAAATTGCCACAAACAAGCCAACACTTGAAACAGTTATCCTGGAGAGAGGTTCACAAATCCTTCTTTAACCAACGCTCGGAGAGAAGGCGGAATGGATAGCCTTAAAAACAACAACAACAAGCAGTGCTAGGCCTCGACCTAGGACCACAATGGAGCCCCCCCCAATTTTTTGCCATTCAGTGAGATAGTGGTTCAGTGAATTTTGCTCCATGTTATGACTTTCCTGCCTCCGTTGTTAAGTGAATCCCTGCATTTATGACGTTGGTAACGGGGTGGTTCAGTGAATCTGGGCTTCCCCATTGACTTTGCTTGTCAGAGCTGAAGAAGCTCCTTGGAATGAGAAGTGAAATGTATTCAAAGAAAAACAAGAAAGTCCAGTGGCTTCTTGGGGGTTAAAAAGCATCTTTGGGACAACCGTGACCTGGATGTTTGACAATCACCATAGACATTTGTCAGAGCGTTTGCAGTGCGACTACTATTACGAAACAACCAAGGAGCAAAACCTAGCACACAAAGACACTTAACGGAGGTTTATATACAATAGTTATATAAAGAGATATATGTGGTAGGCAAAATACCTTATTAACTCCGCACAGAGAAAACTCTGCTCCAGATACCGGACACAAGGAGAGAGAACCAAGCCCTCTAATGGCTGCCTTTATATAAACACCTCTTAAAGGGATGGAACCCATCCGCAGTCTTAAACGGAAATACCCATGCAACGCTGATTCATTCTTATTGCATCAGCCACATGTGGTAAGCTTCACTGATGTTCGGCTCTTAAATCCCAAGACCTTAACAACATTGTCAGAAGGTTGCAAAACAGGATCACATGACCCTGGGACACCTTAACTGTCATGAGTCAGTAGCCCAAGCACCTGAATTTTGATTACATGACCCTGGGAATGTTTCAATGGTCTGGAAAAGGTCATGTCCCTTTTTTCATGCTGTTGTAACTTCAGACGGTCACTAAGTAAACCGTTGTAAGTTGAGGACTACCTGTACTCAATTTTGGAGCTGGAGAGCGAATGGGTGGGAGAGAAGGTTAAAATTCCAGAAGTTTTAGCCTCATAGTCCTTCCAAATTGGTGGGATCACAGAAGAATTTCATTCAGATGTGGCTGGGAAGATATAAGCTGCCATGGGATGTGGAAGAAGGAACTCATCCAAGATCCATTTTTTTCTGTTTTTCAGGGTGATTATTGTTTCATTCCGATGTATTCATTAGAACTTCCCCTATTTTTTTTTCTGCTGTGAAGCTATCAGTAGTGAAAAATTAATTTCTAGAAGAAAGGTCATTAGTCAGAATCATCTTTACTTCATTTTGCAAAGAAGGTTTCCATGTCACTCTGATTTTTTTGTAGTATAAAATGCCTTGTAACGAGGTTCAGTGCTGTGATTTGATTGGCTGGAGAGAACCACTGATTTCATCAAAACACCTCGACTTGAGGGCCTTGGGGCTATGGCCAATTTTACCTTCTTTTTATTCTTATCTAGACACAGAAACTAGCATTTCTCTACTCAGTATTTTTCCTTTCCCATCAAACTTAGCCTTTCTGAAAGAAACAAAAATATGCAACCCTAGAAATTCACGTTTGAATGTAAAGTAATATGTTGTGAAAGGTTTGAACTTTCATGGCATCCCACAAAATGCACGTTTATTAATCTTCTTAACTATCCTTTCTGGTGAAATGATTTTTAATCTACCAAAGCCAAATCTTATCCAACAATGATTGTTAGGTTACCTTTGCCTGAGGCTCCAATTATCTACAAAAGTAAGAGGGAGGACAGACTTAACAATCGTGTGCATGTTGCACTTTAAAATGTAGTTGTTTGGATTTTGAAGTTAGTACACTGTTCTGGCCTCATATCTTTCAATATTGAGGTGTGTAAACAGTACAGTTAATGGTTAAGCCCGCAGGGATTTTATTCAGCATCTTGGCTGTCACAAAAAGTTTGGGAAAAACCTGCATGCACTTTTAAGAAACAGTGTAAAACAGAAATCTTGATGTGATAATGGCCAATATCAAGGCCAGCTCCTTTTTTTCTGCTGAGTTTTATTCATTGCACATGGAAACGTGTGTGTAAGCATCTACTTCCACAGAGAGGTGAGAAGGTGGGCTTAAAAAGTCATGAATGAATAGGAAAAAAAAAACTGAAAAGTGCGACCTTAATACACATAACACAGTTGCAACCTGAGAATGAGGAAGAAAAGCAGAAGCTTCTCCCACCCTGGAAAGAAAAAAAAAATCATAATTTTAGTAGACAGCATTTGCTACAATTATTAATTGTGGTGCTCAGTAGATAGAAGCTCTTAGTTGACTTGGGTGATCTTAAAAAGCAGGCTCAGACTTGGTTAGAATCTGTATGGGAGACCACTCAGTATCCTAAAGGCTCTAGAACTGGGGTGTCAAACTCGATTTCATTGAGGGATGCATCAGGATTGTGTTTGACCTTGGGGGAGGGCTGGGGGGCGTAGCCAGGGGGGCATGTTCAGCTTGACGTCACTTGTATCGGGGGCACCTGTGGTGGCCAAGTGCTAAGGCAGGACTTCCCTCAGACCCTCCCTCCTTCTCATTATAATCTTCCTTCCTTCCTTCCTTCCTTCCTTCCTTCCTTCCTTCCTTTTCTTCTTTTTCCTTTCCCTTTTCCTTCTCCTTTCTTTTTCCTTTCCCTCTTTCCTTCTTTTTCCTTCCTTGCTCTTTTCCCACCTTTCCTTCTTTCTCTTTCTCTTTCCTCTTTCCCTTTCTCCTTTCCTGTCCCTTCTTGGATGCTCAAATGCAAAAGGGGAAACATTTCTCTGTTTGTTTTGTTTTTAGTTTGTTTTGCTAGCTCTCTGCCAGTGAAAATGGAGCCCCGGGGGAGGGGGCTGCACAGCCTCTTGCAGTTCTCTCCAAGAAAAAATGGCGTTCGGAGGTCACACACAGCCCTTCCAGGCACCGTTTTTTGATTGCAATGGCCTCCTGCTGCCCTCTGCCAGCAAAAACAGAGTCCAAGAGGGGTGCCCCATCCCCCAAAGCTCCATTTTTGCTGGCAGAGGGCTGCAGGAGGTCGTTGCAGCCAAAAATGGAGCCCAGGAGGGCCACCCGCGGCTCTCCCAAGCTCCGTTTTCGCTGGCAGAGGCACCACGGGGTGGTCCTTTGGTTGTTTCCAGGGTGCTCCCTTGGGCCAGATCTAAGCACCCTCTTGGATCATATCAAGGGCTGTTCAGATCCCAAGTTTTGTTTCTCAAAATGACCAGCCAGTTGCCTTTGATATGCAGAAGGAGGAAATGGAGACATAGCTGTTTCATTGTTCGTCCTTTCCAACAATTATATATGGTGTATCAAATTGCAGAAAACAGTGTTTCTCAACTTTGGCCCCTTTAAGAGGTGTGGACTTCAATTCCCAGAATTCCCCAGCCAGGCATGGGAATTCTGGGAATTGAAGTCCACACCTATTAAAAGGGCCAAGGTTGAGAAACACTAATATAGTCTCCTGCTTAAACAAGGAACTGTACTAGTAGACCTTCAAGGTCCCTTCCAACTCTGTTCTTCTATGAAGTATTTGATGGTATCTTGCCCCAAAGTTTTGAAAACTAATAGCCCTCGAGAAACTTCCCTTCTTTGAAAATATCCAGTTTCCTTTGAAAGCCACCTGGATTAGTGACCATCAGGATGTTGTGTAGTCATGAATTCAACAGCTTAGTTATTCTTGGTGTGACCATTCTGGCAAAGTATGAAGAGGTCATACTACATTAGATGCAGCCCATAGTTAATTCATTGCCCTTTTCCTGTCCTGAAAGTTTTTTTCACCTGCCTATTCAAACCAGTAGTTTCCTTAAAAACACCTTCTGTTAGCGACTTCTGTTTGTTATAACCAGGTAGTTATGGCTCAAGGTTGACTACTCTGTAAAAATTACTAATCCAGGCTATTTTTAACTGGTGTCATGAACAGTAGTATAGGATTACAAAATAATCTTGCATTAGAGGCTTCTTCTTCTACTTAGATGTGTCATTGAGATCGAAGTAATTTATTAAATAACAAGCTTGATACCCATGCTTTGCTATGAAACTATGTAGTTGGGCTCAGTTTTGGGGGAGGAAAATAAGGGGGAAAATTCTGCCTCTACCTACCAGCATCCATCAGTAATCAACTGGCTAGCATCCTGTCAGTGTGTGAGAGATTTGAGGGCTGTCTGGAAACTGAAGCAGTATTTGCTGTTTGAGCAAGAAGGAGACAGCAAGGAGCCTGAGTGTGTTTTAGCTCAACTGTTGTGTTCTAAAGCTGCTTGGTGCGATGAAACTGAAACTCCTCTCCTCTGCTTGTGGTTTGCATTTGGAATAGATTTCTTTTCAGGTAGGGAGGAGGAGTAGAACTCCTTAGCATCAGAGCGTGTTAATAACAATAATATAGGAAATACTAATGCTCTGATGGTCATTTCGAAAAATCCTTTCTTAGTGAGCACCTAGAAGCCAAGAGGAACATAGGTGCCAAATTTCAAGCTTGTAGGCTTTACGGTTCTGGAGATTTTGTGATGATGTGTGAATGGTATTTCGCATAGATAGATAGATAGATAGATAGATAGATAGATAGATAGATAGATAGATAATAGATAGACAGATAGATGTAGATAGATAGATAGATGATAGATAGATAATAGATAGACAGATAGATGTAGATAGATAGATAGATGATAGATAGATAATAGATAGACAGATAGATGTAGATAGATAGACAGATGATAGATAGATAGATGATAGATAGATAGATAGATAGATAGATAGATAGATAGATAGATGAGATGATAGATAGATAGATAGATAGATAGATAGATGATAGATAGATTGACATAGATAGATAGATAGATAGATAGATAGATAGATAGATAGATAGATAGATAGATAGATGATAGATAGACATAGATAGATAGATAGATAGATAGACATAGATAGATAGATAGATAGATAGATAGATAGATAGATGATAGATAGATAGAGATAGATAGATAGATAGATAGATAGATAGATAGATAGATAGATAGATAGAGATAGATAGATAGATAGATAGATAGATAGATAGATAGATGATAGATAGATAGACATAGATAGATAGATAGATAGATAGACATAGATAGATAGATAGATAGATAGATAGATGATAGATAGATAGATAGATAGATAGATAGATAGATAGATAGATAGATAGATGATAGATAGATAGATAGATAGATAGATAGATAGATAGATAGATAGACAAACAGACAGAGATAGATAGATAGATAGATAGATAGATAGATAATAGATAGATAGATAGATAGATGATAGATAGATAGATGATTGATAGATAATTAGATAGATAATAGACAGACAGACAGACAGACAGACAGACAGATAACTGCAAGAGCAAATTTTGACTTTTTGCCATTCCTCTTTTCAAGTGGAGGTGAAGCAAACCCACCAGGCTTCCCAGGTAAATTGCAGCCTGGAATTTACCCGAATTTACCCGAAAGAGACAACAAGAAGGTTTTACTTACGGTGGGTTGAGTGGGAAATAATCTGGCAGAGAAGGGATAAGAGAGAGCTCTACAAGGAGCAACTTAGAAATGGCTCTCTGAAGATGCCAGTGCCTTGAACCGATATTGTTGCTGTTTTCCTAGGCAACAGAGAGAGAAATATGTGGTGGTTCTTTGAGGGCATTTAGGAGTAGGGTAGTGGCTGCATATGCTGCTGTCAGTTACTCTTCCATCATGCCAACTCTGGGCCTGCAAGGACTCTTTGCACACCCGGTGGGGAGCCTTGGCTGTTAACTCTTCCTGCCACTGCTCTTTTTTTTTTTTTCTTCTTCCTTCCCCCAGTCCTGTCATCACTGAAAACAGGCATCTCATTCAGGGAGGCAGCAGGGGGCAGCAGCTGGCAATGGCACGAAGGCAGAGGAACTGGAATCAGCCTAATTTATGCCTGGCTAGCTTTGCCCCAGAGCTTCATGAATATCATAGTGCCATTGTAATGTTGCTCCTTTCTTGGAGCCAAACAAAACTTGGATACTGGCTGGGATGAAACTAGAGATTAGCAAGCAGGCACAGGGCCACGGGGGGCAGGATTGAGGCAGGGTGTCAGCCAACAGAGTCTCACATCAGCATCCAGATGCTGAAGCTTACGCCACCGTAGGACCTTCACGGTCGATGCCCATCCAAGTTGTGTTCTCACTGCTGGGAGGTCTGGAACTGGCATTCTCTTGGTCACCTCTCCGCAGGGACCCCAGCAACAATCCAGCTGCCAGATAACGCCAACTAGACGTGCTCACTAGTGGTGGGGCTTTGGAACAAGAGAGGAACATCAGTCATGGTTTACCCAATTCTACAGGGCAAAGATTCTGACCATCTGTTGTGTTAGTTGGAAATTAGGTCATTGTTTGTATAGGGACGTGGTAGCTCAGTGGCTAAGGCGCTGGGCTTGTCAATCAGAAAGGTTGGCAGTTTGGCGGTTCGAATCCCTAGCACCATCTAATGGAGTGAGCTCTGGGAGGCCTGTTTTTCGCCCTCACAGAGCCTCTGCGCGAGCCCTGCACTTACTTACCTGGGATCCAAAACAGAAATGGTCCCCGGTGCCCCCCTGGGCCATGTGGGGACTCCTGGGAGGGGCGGGGCAGGGTGGGCGGGGCCAGCCAGGGGTGGGATTTGCCAGTTTGCTGAACCCGCCATAAAATTAACAACCGGTTTGTCTGAACCAGGGCGAATCGGTAGCAGCCCACCTGAGTGGCCCCCAATCTTTGGGGCACCAGGGACCGTGGAGAGGAGAGAGGTTTTTCCACGGACTGGAGGGGACATGCTTTCACATGCTGCCATGGACCGGAGGTGGGATGCTTTCACATGCTGCTTTCACATATTCTGGGTCCCTGCTGTAGGGTGTCTACTCTTGGGGCTGAATGAAAGTGTGTCAAAGTTGGACAGCATTGGAAAGAGCTAAAAAAAAAGTACACTCCTACACACTACACTCTTAGGCAACACACACAGCCAGTAGGAACTTTTCTAAAATGCATTTCTCTTGGAAACAAATTTTGGCAGCAGTGGGAGAGGGAATTGTGTTTCCTCAAATTGAAAGAGGGCTGGTTTAGAAAGGACAAAAGAAAGTTTCTTCATGGTGTTAAGTGGCCCTGACTAAATTCTACTCAGTCCCTTTTCTCGAAGAATGGATGTCCTGTGGCAAGCAAACACCATCATGGTCTGTTCTTTATCAGATTCCTAAATAAGTGATAGAATTCCTGGGGGGAGGGGCGGGGAGAAGGGAAGGAAAGGTTTGAACTGTTTTGTTCAATTGAATGTTGGAGATGCAGACAGAACAAAAACGTTTAGTACAGGCAGTCCTCAACTTACGATCACAAACTGGAACCAGAATTTCTGTTGCTAAGTAAGATGGTTGTTATAGGAGTTGCACTTGATTTCGTGACATTTTTGCCGCAGTCATTAAGGAAATCATGCAATCTTTAAGTGAATCCAGCTCCCCGCCCATTGGCTTTGCAGGTGAGAAGCTGGCTGGGAAAGCTACAAATAACAATCCAATAATCCAGGACGCTGCCACCATTGTAAATGTTCTGACCTAGGCTTCCCAAAAGCACGAAGCTGTCTCCTCGTCCTGATAAAACCCCTTTTATTTAGTTCACAGTGAATTCCTCTCCAGCAAAGTCTCGGCCGACAGTCTTTCATGAGATTTCACAACTACAGACCTTTATCAGGCTTGGAGAGCTGCCAGGCCGATATCTTCCAAATGCCACTCTGTAGCAGACAATACTTGGCAAGAATGCAGGAACAGATCTTCCCGCTAATGAATTGGACTAATTGTCCCCTGCAAAACCCCACTCCCCTTTCGCTCCTCTTTTATTTCCTATGGGAGGGACCATTCACCATCCACCTGTGGCTTTACTCCCAAATCAACCCTTGTTCCTTAACTGTGCCCTTCTTCTGACAGCTCTGCACATGCACACACTGGGAATAGGCTCCAGCTACTCTTCTGGCCCACTGATGTCTGACTCTGAAGGCAGCCGATAACTGTCAGACAGCCCTGGCCACATCTCTGCCCCCGATGCAGAGCACTCATCAGAGCCTTCAACAGACTCCAGGACTGGCCTATGTTCCTTCCCAACCTCCTCACTGTCTGAATCTGTTGCCAGCTCTGCTGGTGGACCACAACAGTAAATAAATACATGCTGGATGTCAAGTGCCTAAATTTTGATCACGTGACTGTAGGGAATGCTACAATGGTCACAAGTCCGAGGACTGGTCATAAGTCCCTTTTTTTAAGTGTTGTTGTACAGTGACTTAACAAATGATTGTGAATGAAGGATTACATGCACTAATTCTCCTCGTGTCCTGCAGGAGTATTATGATACAGATCTCCCAAGTGATTCATATTCACATGTCATAATGTCACGAGCTGTAAGGCTGATTTTCTGTCCACAATGGAAGAACAATCTTTCTCTTGACCCAATGTAACCAAGAGGCCAGGAACAAAAACAGCAAGGACTCCAGAGCAGTGACACACGGGCACGATATCATCACACAAAGGCCCTTGATACAGAGACGTAAGTCATGTCCTTTGCATGATGTTGTCCTCGTACAAGCGTGATCTTTTGCCCTGCTTTAAGCCTCCAGGGACAGAGGTGCCCACAGAGCGACAAGTGGCCCAAAACCCACGGAAGAGCTCACGATGCAAATGACATGCAGATGTCATACTGACATCTGGTGTTGAGACAGGGCTGCCACAATGGGCCTACCAAGGTCATCGCATCTTCTTATCCAATTGCCAGGGATTCCTAAACTGTGGGAGTGGCTTGAAAGAAACATGGACCATTTCGTGAAAGTTATCAGTCTCTGGAACAACTTCCTGTCACTCCAAGAATGCATAAAACATGTTTCTTTTACATCAAGACAAATTCTTTGTATGTCCAATCACACTTGGCCAATAAAGAAATCTATTCTATTCTATTCTATTCTATTCTATTCTATTCTATTCTATTCTATTCTATTCTATTCTATTCTATTCTATTCTATTCTATTCTATTCTATTCTATTCTATTCTATTCTATTCTATTCTATTCTATTCTATTCTATTCCATTCTTTATTCTGTTCTGTTCTATTCTATTCTTTTGATTCTGTTCCATTCTCTATTCTACCCTACCCTATTCTATTCCATTCCATTCCATTCCACTCCACACTATACTGTTCCATTCTGTTCGATTCTGTTCCATTCCATTCCCTATCCTATCTACCCTACCCTACCCTACCCTACCCTACCCTACCCTATTCTATTCTATTCTGTTCTGTTCTGTTCTGTTCTGTTCTATTCTATTCTTTTGATTCTGTTCCATTCTCTATTCTACCCTACCCTATTCTATTCCATTCCACTCCACACTACTCTGTTCCATTCTGTTCGATTCTGTTCCATTCCATTCCATTCCCTATCCTATCTACCCTACCCTACCCTACCCTACCCTACCCTACCCTACCCCTATTCTATTCTATTCTACCCTACCCTACCCTACCCTACCCTACTCTACTCTACTCTACTCTACTCTATTCTATTCTATTCTATTCTATTCTATTCTATTCTATTCTATTCTATTCTATTCTATTCTATTCTATTCTATTCTATTCCATTCCACTCCACTCCACTCCACTCTATTCTACTCTATTTTCCTGGATCCCTTTCTGTAAGGTAGCCTTTCAAGGTCAGTTGTCACGCCCTGCTGTTCTAAGGGAGGGTGCTTTATACAGGTAGTCCTTGACTTATAACTATTTGTTTAGTGACCATTCCAAGCTTCCGTGGCACTGAAAAAGCAACTTAGGACTATTTTTCACACTTGTAGCTGTTGCAATGTCCTCCTGGTCACATGATCAGAAGTCAGGAGCTTGGCAACTGGCATGTATTTGGCAACTAGCATGCCCGTTGCACTGTCCCGGGTTGATGTGATTGTCTTTTATAACCTTCCCAGCTGCGTTCCAACCGGTGAGGTAGCTGTAGCTAGGGTCTCCTGCTTGAGCAGGGGGTTGGACTAGAAGACCTCCAAGGTCCCTTCCAACCCTATTCTATTCTATTCTATTCTATTCTATTCTATTCTATTCTGTTCGTTAACAATTACACAATTCACTTCACAACTGTGTCAAAGAAAGCTCATGAAATGGGGCACAACTCACTGAACAACTGTCTTTCTTAACAAGGGACATTTTGAGCTCAGTTGTAGTCATAAGTCGAGGACCACCTGTATTTTGAAATTTTGTTCATTGAGGGAAAGAGGGAATTGGGTGTGCCTAGTTTAATGAAAAGAAGGACTAGGGTGACATGATAGCAGACTTCCAATATGTCAGGGGCTGCCACAAAGAAGAAGGAATCAAACTATTCTCCAAAACACCTGAAGGCAGGACAAGAAGTAACGGATGGAAACGAATCAAGGAGGGAAGCAATCTAGAACTAAGGAGGAATTTCCTGACAGTGAAAACAACTATTTTTTTTATTTATTTGATTTGTCAATCGCTTGCAAGATAATAGGTATAAGTATAAAAATGAGTAAAAATACAGGAAATAGGTACGAATAAATGGGGACAATAGGACAGGGACGGTAGGCACGATGGTGCGCTTATGCACGCCCCTTACAGACCTCTTAGGAATGGGGTGAGGTCAATAGTGGATAGTTTGAGGTTAAAGGAGTGGGGGTTAGAGGATGTAGCAACAGAGTCAGGTAGTGCATTCCAGGCATTGACCACTCTGTTGCTGAAGTCGTACTTTCTGCAATCAAGTTTGGAGCAGTTTACCTTGAGTTTGTATCTGTCGTGTGCTCTTGTATTGTGGTTGAAGCTGAAGTAGTCATTGACGGGTAGGACATTGTAGCAGATAATTTTGCCTACTATGCTTAAGTGCAACCGTAGGCGGCGTAGTTCTAGGTTGTCCAAACCCAAAATTTCAAGCCCGGTGAACTAACAAGTAGAACAGCTTGACTCCAGAAGTTGTGAGTGCTTCATCACTAGAGGTTTTTAAGATACTTGTCTGAAATGGCATAGGGTCTCCTGTCCGAGCAGCAGGTTGGATTAGAAGATCCCTTCCAATTCTGTTATTCTGGTATGCAGATGGCAATTTGTCTGTGCAAGGAAAAGAATTTGGCAGATGGGGAGGGGGGGGTTCTCTTCCATTCCCTTGTTGGAAGAAAAATCCTTCTGGGTTCAGTTCCAAGTGGGGAAAAAGACACTGGAAACATGGAGGCTGTTTGAAACGTCGAATGGTGGACAGGACCACGTGGCCTGGAGCTCCAGAGTGAAAAGGAAGGATGATTACATGCTTCAAGGTGAAGGAAGAGATCAAGAAAAAAAAAAAGCTGATATGCTGAGAGTGCTTGGGTTTTATAATCTTTGTTGGGATTTGAATTGGAGCTTGTATTCTGATTGGTTGTCAGACTCCCGTGAGGCCGGTGCAGGGGCAACTCTGTAGGCTGTCCTGAGTTCCAGGCTTGGTTGAGCCTTGCTGGATGATGATGAAAGGGCTTTTGAGCAATTGCGATAGGTTTACTTGGAGATCTTTGTTATGTAAAGTATTCTGGCCCTGGCCTTAATGGCCCACCCAGTAACAAAAGTGGGGGTGAGCTTCTGCTTCTGAGGTGAGCTTCTGCTTCTGAGTTTCTACTCTTTTTAGAGGACATATTCTGCCCTTTTTAATATTTCCCAGAATATTTCATTCATCTAGGAGATGGGTGAGTGTGCTAACTTCCTATACCCGCCTGTCCCTCCCCAAGAATACTTCCTATTTTATTTCATTTTTATTTTTAGTCTCAATCTCCTCTCTCCCTTCTCCCCAAGCCATCCTGGCTTCTGGCCTCTTTTTTTCTCCCGCCTTCGATTAAACAGTAGATGTTCCTTGGTATAAATACCCTGTTGGCAACACAATGCCTTCGGGGCGTGCTCTCTATGTAGGTCCCTGGCAGCAATAAATTAATTACAAATAGACAGGATCCATCAGAGAGAAGAGAGAGAGAGAGAAGAGAGATGAGGGGCGGGGAAATAAAACCCCCACCGAGCTTCTCTCTCCTCTCTCTCTCTTTCCTTCCCTGCCCACCCTTGTCCTGGCTCTTTCTTTCACTCTCGGTGGGTAAATCGCTAATTCCTTTGTTCTCTCTGCTGCACCATTTCATTTTCTGCCCCCATTGTCTCCATTGTTGTGGGAAACAGGAGGCGCCTGGGCCAGGAGCAGCCAAGGTCTCGGCTAATGACGGGAAGTCTTTAAAGTTTGCGCTGCATTTCATCTTCTCGGTGGGAGTTTTAGGACGCATCACATGTTTGATCCCCACGGCGTGCAACTTTGCTTCTAGTTAATTAACAGATCCCCATTACAGCCTCTCATCTGCAAGCACATGGGAGGCCTATCAGGCGGGTAATTCAAGGCCGGTTTGAGTGATGGCAGGAATTAAGAGAAATCACTTGTTTCGTGGGGGTTAATGTACGGGAAGAAAGCCTTCCCCTTTTGCTAATTGAAATGTTGTCGTCTTGGGCTGCACCCATTTGGGGCCTATTATTTTATTTTCTCTCTTTCTGTCTCCCCTCCTCTCTGTGTTGCTTGTGATAAGGGGTGGGGGGAGAGAAAGGCTGGTTCTCAGGCTGAGATGTTTAGATATGCAGGCACTTTTATTTACATCCCAGCTCTATACCGGTGGTGGGATTCAAATTTTTTTACTACCGGTTCTGTAGGCGTGGCTTGGTGGGTGTGGCTTGGTGGGCATTCCCTCCCCACCCCACTAACCTGCTTTCCAGCTCCGTTCTCCTGTGCAGGGCAACAAAAGAAGACCCAGCCGATCATCTGGGACTCAATGGGAAGCAGAGAAGAGATGGGGGCAGGGCCAGTCAGAGGTGGCATTTGTCAGTTCTCTGAACTACTCAAAATTTCTGCTACCGGTTCTCCAGAACTGGTCAGAACCTGCTGAATAGCACCTCTGCTCTATAGCCGTGCTTCGCTGCGAAACTAGGTGATGCTTAGTTTATGGGGAGGAAAATAAGGGGGAAAAATCTGCCTCTGCCTACCAGCATCCATCAGTATTCATCTGGCTAGCATCCTGTCAGTGTATGGGAGAGTTGAGGGATGTTTGGAAACTGAAACATGGAAACTGAAAGAGTATTTGCTGTGTGAGCAAGAAGGAGACAGCAAGGAGCCTGGGCATGGCTTAGCTCAACTGTTGTGTACTAAAGCTGGTTGCTGCTGTGAAACTGAAACTGAAACTGAAACCACTCCTCTGCTTGTGTTTTGCATTTGGAACAGATTTCTTTTCAGGTGGGGAGTGGGAATAGAACTCCTTAGCATCAGAGCGTGTTAATAATAATATACGAAATACTAATGCTCTGATGGTCATTTCGAAAAATCCTTTCTTAGTGAGCACCTAGAAGCCAAGAGGAACATAGGTGCCAAATTTCAAGTTTGTTAGGATTTACGGTTCTGGAGATTTTGTGATGATGCGTGATTGGTATTTCTCTTTTAAATATATAGGAGATTGATATTTTTGTTGTTGCTTCTCTTGCCCGTTTGGCAAGTGCTATTCATGGATAGACATGGTGCAAAATTAGCGGTCAGATTAGAAGAGCAGTTAAGCGCCAAAGACTAAAGGTAAAATGGAATGGATACAGCTCCCTGAGTGGATATGATCCGATATGGAAACCATTCATTGGCTCTTTGTATTATAATTTTAAAATAAGATCCTTGGCCCTCTGCCTACCTCTTCATCTCCAAGATTGCTTGCCCTTTTACCGTCCCTTTATTAATATCTTCTCTTCACCATCACTGACCCTAACCCTCTCTGTCCGTCTGAAGATTGATGCGTTTGCTTGGATGATTTTTTTAATCAATCAATAATTTTATGTACAGTCTTGGAACAATAACACATAACCAGTTTGGAATTTAAAATGCAAAAAGACCAACAGAACACAAACTGAAAATACAGAATCAAAAGAAAAAGGAAAAACGTTGAGACAATTAATAACAAGAGGCTATTGGCCAAATTCTACAAGCCAGACCTGTTGCAAGACACTTATTACAAGCCTTTGTAGAATTTGTCCAAGATAGGTCTGGCAGAAAATTGTAATTTCATGATCGGAAAGAAAACTGAACTTTCTGATAATTGCTCTTATATGTGGAAGATGCCACAGATGGTCCAATAAGCGTATGTCAAGCACAAAGAACCAGGACCGTACATTAAGTTCCAGTTAACCTGATTTATGGCTCATGCCTTGGACACAAGAATCTAGTCAACTAATGGTCAGCACTACATTGGCACTAGGTAAGAGTTAAAGGAATTCAAGAGGACTCCAGGCTGATGACTTTCTTGACTCCACTCCCAGTTTCTGCCTGTCCTTCTCCCACAAGATATGGGATATTTATTTACTTATTAATTTAAATCTAGATGCCCTCAATCTCATTCTGCAAATTGACTCTACTCTCTCTCTCTCTCTCTCTCTCTCTCTCTCATCTCTCTCTCTCTCTCTCTCTCTATCTCTGTCTTCTATCTTTTCTCTATCTTTCTATCCATATCCATATCCCTATCTCTCTCTCATACATCTATCTATATCTTTCTATTTCCATCTATCATCTCTCTCTCTCTATCCATATCAGTATCTCTTTCTCATCCTCTCTCTCTCTCTCTCTCTCTCTCTCTCTCTCTCTCTATATATATATATATATATATATATATATATATATATATATATATCATCTATCTATCTATTTTATGTAGCCACCCATCTCAATCAATAACTCAATTGTAACAGATTACAATTAAAAAAATATAGAACAATTAAAACAATAAAAACATTTTAAATCAAATGGAAAATTAACAAAACAATCCACAATAAATATACATCACAGCCGAGACCCTTGACTCTAGATATGCATTTGAGCAGAAGCAGATACAATTGTTGCATGAGACCTCAGTATATTTAGCTGTGGTCTCCATAATTAGTGCCTCAATTCAAACCAATATTCTTATGCGATATATCCAGGATGTTATAGCAATAGCCAAGAATTGTGCATGGAGAACCTGTAATGAGCCAGAATTAGGGTGGACAATTTGGGTCATGTCATTTTGTAAAATTTGTGTAAACCCAAATCCTTTGTTTGAGGTCAGTTAAGGCTTTGTCTGGCCAGGAGGCAATATTGCCTGGAGTAAGATTGCCACAATATGTTAGATCAGAATCAAATCGTCTCTTCAAATGCAGATGATTCTCTAGTTTTGTTAAAATAGTAACAATGGAAGTAGATTTCCAAGATTTAAGGAGTTTGCATAAGGTGGAATTGCTTGCAAAGGGTCAAAATGGCTTTTCCCTTCTAGCTAAAAAATAAGTTAATATTGGTTTGGAGCTTGATCATACCAGACTGAACATACTGAAATTGGTAGGAATTAAGTTACAGGTAGTCCTCAATTTATGACCACAAGTGAGCCCAAAATTTAGATTGCTAAGCAAGGGGTTGTTAAGTGCGTTTTGCCCCATTTTACAACTATTTTTCTTACCACATTTGTAAAGTGAATCCCTGCAGTTGTTAAGTTAGTTCTCAGGGTTGTTAACAACCGTCATAAACATGAGTGGGTTGCCAAGCTTCCGAATTTCGATCACATGACCCTGAAGATGCTGCAACAGTTGTAAAGTGTGAAAAATGGTCCTGAGACAGTTTTTTTCAGTCCCGTTGTAACATGGAATGGTCATGAAATGAAGGATTCTAAGTCGAGAAGTTGCCTGCCCTAAGGATTGATGTAAGAACCGGACATGACCAAAAGTGGCTCAGTTGTGCCCTGGCTGGGCTCAACCTGTTAGCCAGAAAGGACTGAAGGATATAAGATATAAGATAGATGATAGGATAGGATAGGTAAGCTATGAAATAGATAAGATATTCAGTGTAGGTTTGAATGCCCTCTTCATGTCCAGCCTGTGGAGCCCATCAACAGCAGCGTACAGCAGTAGTCCTTGACTTAAGAGAGGATAAGATATAGGATAAGATATAAGATAAGATATAGGAAAAGATAAGATAAGATAAGATAAGATAAGATAGGATATAAGATAAGATATAAGATAGATGATAGGATAGGATAGGTAAGCTATGAAATAGATAAGATTGGATAGGATAGGATAGGATAGGATATAAGATAAGATAAGGCAAGATAAGACGTAAGATATAGATGACAGGATAAGATATAAAATAGATAAGATAGGATAAGACATAAGAGAGATGATAAGATAGGATAGGATAGATAAGATAGGATAGGATAAGATAAGATAAGACAACTTTATTGTCATTTATTTTTACTGGGAGCACAGAGCCCATATTAAAAATGAAATTCTATTGCCTGCTCTCAAAAGAAAGTGTATATCTAACACATATACAGAATACATAAATACATATGCTATATACATACATAAATATGTACCTGCACCATGCATATACATACATACATACATACATACATACATACATACATAAATACACACACACACACACATAAATCACTCCATTTTGAATACATAGCAGAAAGAGAAAACGTGGAAGTTCACAAGGTTAATTCTACGTGCAAAAAATATATATATAAAAATCTGTGGATGAATCTGGACATTCTGCTTTGGATACCACGAATCCCCCTTCCGGAAGGTAACAAGGAAAACAAGGGTGTGAAGAGGACGTGTAATGTTCCAGACAATCCAGCAGACCCTGCTCGAGCATCGCCTCTGTGCTGCGTCCTGGACAGAAGCGAGTGAACTGCCAATGACTTACGACAACAATTGCGCCCCAAGATTTATGCTGCCAAGTTGGTGAAGTGAGTTTTGTCCCATTTTTATATGCTTTTCTTACCCCCTTTGCTTAACGAATCACTCCGGTTATTAAGTTAGTGACATGGTTGTTAAGTGAATCTGGCTTCTCCGTTGACTGTGCTCGTCAGATGGTCGCTGAAGGGACGGTGCTCATCAGACAGTCGCATGACCCATGGACACGGCAACCGTCATAAATAGGAAGCAAGTTGTCAAGGATCTGAATGTAGATCGTATGACCATAGGGCTGCTCTGATGGTCATAAGCATGACGAACGGTCATGCATCACTTTTTTCAATGTCTTTGTAACTTCAAACAGTCACTCAATGAACTGTTGTTCAGTCAAAGGCTACTTCTATTGGAAAAGGCATTGCCTCTTTCTCTGGGAAGTGTTCTGACCAAGTCTTCCTGAGACTGTAATTAAGCACACGCTTCGTTAAAACAGCTCTTGTTTTATTTCAACGCTGGTAATTGTTTTCATTCCCAGCCAGTAATGAGTCCCAAACAGTCCCTTCGAGATAAGCACCCACCTTTCTTTCCTTTGAATTGCGGCCAACAGCTAGAGTGCCAAATGAATTACAAAAAACCAACTGAAGTACAAAGTCCACACAACTTCAAGGATTAATCCAAACAGAATGAACGACTTTGCTTCCTGCAAAGGTTTCGTCACCTTTGCCTGTCATTTATACTTCATGGGAGGGGCAATCACCTCCAAGCCTTACTCCCAAGTCGGCCCTTTTGTCTTAGCTACTCTTGCCTTCTAGCAGCTCTGTGCACACACACACTGGGAACAGGCTCCCCTTGTTCCTCTGTCTCGCTGCTGTCAGATTCTGGAGGCTTCAGAGTCAGCACCCAGATGGTCCTGGCCCCATTGGACACAGGACCCTCATTCGAGTCCTCTACAGACTCCCAGACTCGTCCCTGTTCTTCCCACTGTCCAATTCCGCTGATGTCTGCACAGGCTGCCGGTGAACCACAACAGGAAGTGTGTTGTGTGTCTAAATGCAGAAAATCTTCACAAAATGTTTTACAGGTGGCATTTCCCCCAGCAAGGCTTGCCATAATGTTCAGAAAACCTATCGCCAAAATGCTGGAAGTGTAAGGATTTGCCAGGTACATTCCACCACATGTGGTGGACATGTAACCACACAAGGAAATATTGGCGACTGATACAGACATGGGTGGAGCAAATGGTGGGAAAATATATTCAATTTAAACCAGAACTATATTTTTTTAGGAATAATTACAGAAAGTTACAGCAAAGGTGTAACATATCTAATAATACATGTATTGACAGCAGGGAGAATGGTCTATGCACAATACTAGGAAAATGAAAATACACCACCAGAAAGACAAATAATAAGGAAAATAATGGCTTGCGCAAAATCTGATGGACTAACTTGAGAACTCAAAAATAAGGGGGAATTAGAATATTATGATACTTGGAAGAAGTTTTATCAATGGCTGCAGAAAAGAGGGGAAGAATGAAAATACCGTATCAATAATATGGATGTTAATGGTTTAGTAATATTTTGTATGTATGGTAGAGTAATGCCAAAACAGTTGCACTGTGAAACTTATAAACAATAAAAAATTTTTTTTAAAAAAAATGCAGCATCCTGCAGGGGAACAACCTTGTGCTGACTTTGTATCTCTGGGTTTCTTGCCATTTCCCTCTCCCCTCATTCCCCCCCCAACCCCACCTCATGAGCAATGACCCCCCTCTAACTAATGAATTAGGAACTACTCCTGCAATTGCAATTCTCAGTTCGACACTTGGCACGGTGAAAGAAACCAGGGCTGTTTAGCTCCGAGTTAAATAGTCCGCCACATTAACCCCCTGGCATGTTCAGCTATTAGGTTGTTTTACTGTTGTTTAAAGTTACATTGGTTAGGCGGAGTGACTGCCCTTCTTAGAAATGGGGAAGGCCCTACGGGAGGGTCGTACGTGTCGTGTCCTGGATCTGTAGGTGAACTGCTGTGTGCGCGCTTGGCTTGGAACGGGCAACTTTCTGTGTGCAAGTTTCCAGTTGGACTGCCATCAGATCAACCAGGATTCTCTCTCTTGCTCTCTTCTATCATCTATCAATCTTTATCAGCTTTCTATCCAACTATCTCTATCTCTCTATCATCCAACTATCTATCCAATTCTCTCTCTCTCTCTCTGTATCATCTATCATGTTTCTATCATCAAAATCTATATCATTTAAATCTATAATTATCATCTGTTTATCATCTGTCCATCCAACCATCCCTCCCTCCCTCTTTCTCCATCCATCCATCCTCTATCTCTCTCTCTCACAACACATCTATCTATCTATCTATCTATCTATCTGTCTGTCTATCTCCATCCATCCATCTATCCATCCATCTTCCATCCATCTTCCATCCATCATCTCTCTTTCACACACACACACACACACACACACACACATATATCTATCTATCTATCTATCTATCTATCTATCTATCTATCTATCATCCATCCATCCATCCATCCATCCATCCATCCATCCATCCATCATCTCCCTCACACATACACATGCACACACATGCACACACACACACACACACACACACACACCTATTTATCTATCTATTAGCTTGCCCTCGGAAGTTGTGGGAGTGCCATCAATGGAGGCTTTCAAGAAGAGATTGGACTGCCATTTGTCAGAAATGGCGTAAGGTCTCTTGCTTGGGCGGGGGATTGGACTAGATGACCTATAAGGTCCCTTCCAACTCTGATTATCTGTTATCTATCTATCTATCCATCCATTCATCTATCATCCATCCATCTCTCTCTCTGTCACGCACACGCACATCTATCTATCCATCCATCCATCATCCATCCATCATCTTTCTCTCTCACGTACACACACACTCACACATCTATCTGTCTGTCTATCTATCTATCTATCTATCTATCTATCTATCTATCTATCTATCTATTATCTATCCATCCATCCATCTATCCATCATCCATCCGTCATCTCTCTCTCACACACACACATACATACACTCATACACATCCATCCATCCATCCATCTTCCATCCATCCATCCATCCATCCATCCATCCATCCATCCATCATCTACTATCTACTGTCTGTCTGTATGTCGAAGTCCATAGCTTGGTTAGGGCTTCCTTCAGTTCACTGAAGTTTCCATACTTCCTTCAAAAGAATAGCTTTCTAGCCTTCATGCCATGTTGAATTTAGGGCGATGGCCTCGGTCGAGGGTCTCAAAGGAATGGGGGCCTCCTGTCTTCTTTCATTTTGCACATCACTCAGTGCTTAGCTGTTCCAAGAGACCAAAGAAGGTTCAGTTAGGCCGAGCTTCCGACTCTTTTACCTGCCGTTCGCTGGAAGAGGGCCAGCCCTCAGCATGAAAGAAGAAGTCCAAAAGGACTAGGAGACTCAATTTGGCTGCAGGGGGGCCTCTGACTAGATATCGCTAAACGTATACCAGTGGTTAATCAGGTTAATTTGGAGATGCGTGGGAGGAATAAAAGGGAAGCAATGCAGAGCAAATGCAAATAGGTCAGCCTGCAGTAGTTTTCAGACTTTTGCAATCTGAGCATCAGTGGTGGTATTCGACCGGTTCTGCCCGGTTCTGGAGAGCCAGTAGCGACAATGAACAGCAGAGACCAAATCAGTTCTCTCCGCTGCTCTGCTGTTGGGCCCACCTGCCCACCCGGGCTCCCATGCTCACCTTTATCCGCTGAATTTGAAGCGCAGCTGCTTTGCGCGGCACAGAATAGTGACACGCGGCAGCTGCTGAAGCGACTGGGAGATCATGCAGGCTTGCAGGAGGTGAGGTAGAATGCCTCTGCGCCTGTGCAAGGTGTGCATTTGGCATGCACATGCATGTAACGTGTGTGCACGCGGGCAAAATGCGCCCACCAAACCACGCCCACCGAACCGTTGGCAACAATATTTGAATCCCACCACTGCTGAGCGTCCATTTGGATTCGGGTTTTTATTATTTTGTCACATTTAAGTGCAAATTGACCTTCATTACCTTATTAGAAATGGGATTGCATTTTTTACATGCTTTCGAACTGCTAGGTTGGCAGAAGCTGGGACAAGTAACGGGAGCTCACTCTGTTACGCGTCACTAGGGATTCGAACCGCTGAACTGCCGACCTGTCTGATCAACAAGCTCTGCATCTTAGCCACTGAGCCACCGTGTAAAAAAACTTTGCCTTTTCCACATTAAAATTAGTTTTGTTAGATAGCGGGGCCTTTCTGACCTCCTACTGGATAATATTCGGTGAGACAGGGGCCACAGCAGAGAAGGCCTGGATGATTCCCCTGGATGTAGGGCAATGCCTGTTGGATTGAGGATCAGGAACCCATCGGACAAACCCCAGTGGATTAGCAGATCTCGTGTGTGTGTGGTCTCCGATCCCCTTGAACATTATGTAAGGCTTGATTCCGGGTCAGAAATCGTATTTCTAAAAAAAAACAGAAAAGAGAGGAAGCTGCAGCCCGAGCCTCTTGGAACTTGGGGAAGAAATATGTATTTCACTTGATAAATTTCTTCTAAAGGACGGCTCGGCTCTCGGTAATCAAAATTGCTTTGGTTATGCATGGAAGCATTACAAGCCCGTCCATTAATTGAGAGAAGCAGCTCCAGCAAAGCATCCTTGCCCTCTCGTTAGGTGATCTTGCAAGATCTATTTGTCATCATCGCTTGCCGGTCTTAATCTAAATGTATTGCTGGTGCAAATTAATGCTAATTTGTTTTGACGCACTGTTGCAACAATATGGAACTAATCCTGCTCCTTGCTCATCCTCTTGCAAGCGTAGTCTTATCCCCCCCTGCCAGATCACATCCCCTGCTAAATGCGTCCTCTGGACTTACCCACTGAGGACTTGCTGCTGAAAGGGGTGCCTAGGCCTAGTGGTTAAAGCACCCGATAGAAAATCAGAGACCATAAGTTTGAGTCCTGTCTTAGGCATGAAAGCCAGCTGGGTGACTTTGATGCTCTCTCTCTCTCTCTCCCTCCCTCCTTCCCTTTCCCTCCTCTCCCTCTCTCTCTCCCTCCCTCCCTCCCCCTCCCTCCCTCCCTCCCCCTCTCTCCTCCCTCCCTCCCTCCCTCTCTGGAGCCCAGGGAAGGCAAATAATGGGCCTCCCAGAGGCTCCAGAAGGCTGGAAATGGGCCTGATTCTGGCTTTCAGAAGGCCTATGAAGCCTGGACAGGCCATTTTTGCCCTCCTGGAGGCTCGAGGAAACCTCCAGAGCCCAGGGAGGGAAAATAATGGGCCTCCCGGAAGTTCGGGAAGGCCGGAAATGGGCCCGTTTCTGGCCTCCAGAGGGCCTCCGGAGCCTGGGGAGGTAGTTTTCGCCTTCCTGGAGGCTCAAGGAAAGCCTCCAGAGTCGGAGGGCAAAATTCCCCCCTTTCTCCCCCGGCCATGGTGCAGGAGGTAGGCCAAGCCTATCATGGCCATGTCACACCCAGCAACCAGATAGAGAACCCGTTGCTAAAACTTTTGAAGCCCACCCCTGGTTGGAAGGGACCTTGGAGGTCTTCCAGTCCAGCCCTCTGCCCCTGTACCATTTGAGACAACTGGTTGTCTAGTCTCTTCTTAAAAGCCTCCAGGGAATCCTCCAGGCCACAACTTCTTGAAGGCCGCATTTCCATTTCCGTCCTCTCAATGCCAACAGGGTGTGATGGATGAAGGTGTCAAAAGTCACTTTTAATCCCACTTGTGCTTATTCCAAAGCACGGGACCTTTATTGAACTTGGATAAACACATCTTTAATTTAATTTTTCCGTGCCTTTTTTTAAAAAAAAAAATATTACAGCTGCCGTACTAAGTGCAATCAGGTGGCTATTGTATAATTTAAACTCCAGGTGATTTTTATTTAATAATAATAGCTTACATTTTGTGTAGTATTTGCATCCCCCAAAGGATCTCTTCAGCACTTTGCCAACTTAACAATCAAAGACGTAGAAAGTAAAACACTGATTATAATTAATACTTAAGTAGGCCATGGCTTACTCCTAGCTGCCTTTTCTATTTAAAAACAATCCCTCCCCCCAAAAAAGCCCATTGCATTTATTGAATGGAGAATTTTCTTTAGGGAGAGAGAGAGAGAGATTCCAACGGAGGACTTGAAACAATTCTATTCACCTAAGCAACAAAAAGATTCTCCTTTTAAATGACTGGGCCATGTAGGAAATATGGTTTATTTCTATTTCTTCCCTTAGAACAGGGGTGTCAAATTTGATTTCATTGAGGGCTGCATCAGGGTTGTGGTTTGACCTGGGAGAGTCGGGGGTGGGAGTGGCCATTGTGGGCATGGCCAGCTCAATGTCACTCATGTCAGGGGCATCTGTGGTGCCCAAGTGCTAAGATAGGACTTCCTGAGACCCTCCCTCACTCTCATTATAACCTTCCTTCCTTCCTTCCTTCCTTCCTTCCTTCCTTCCTTCCTCCCTCCCTTCCTTCTTTCCTTCCCTCTTTCCTTCCTTCCTTCCTCCCTCCCTCCCTTCCTTCCTCCCTCCCTTCCTCCCTCCCTTCCTTCCTTCCTTCCTTCCCTCCCTCTTTCCTTCCTTCCTTCCTTCCTTCCTTCCTTCCTTCCTTCTTTCCCTTCCTTCCTTCCTTCCTTCCTTTTCTTTTTTCCCTTCCCTCTTCTTTCTCCTTTCTTCTTCCTTCCCCTCTTTCCTTCTTTTTCCTTCCTTGCTCTCTTCCCATCTTCCCTTCTTTTTCTTTTTCTTTCCTCTTTCCCTTTCTCTTTTCCTACCCGCTTCTTGCATGCTGAATTTCTCCTTTTGTTTTGTTTTTAGTTTGTTTTAATAGCTCTCTGCCAGTGAAAATGGAGCTCAGGGGGCCCTTGCAGAGGCACCACTGGCCGGTCCTTTCCTGTTTCCAGGCCGGCCCCGTGGGCGACATCTAACCACCTCATGGGCTGGATCCATCCTGCGGGCTTTGAGTTTGACACCCCTGGTTTAGAATGTCTTGGATGTTCCTTCTCGGGAGCAAACTCCAAATTTATTTCTAGGTTTCAGGTTAAAATACAGAGGATAAGGAAAGCTTGATCAAGATTATCGGATAATTATGAAGGAGCTAACCTTGTTCTGGTGCCCTCAAGGTGTGCTTTGAAGTATAGCTAGTCCTCAATTTACAACAGTTTGTTTAGTGACCGAAGTTACCACTGCAGTGGAAAAAGGGACTTATTACTGTTTTCATACTTACAACTGTTTCAGCATCCTCATGGTTATGTGAGTTGGCTCGAAGAGGAGAATATTTTTTACTGAGGATTGAACTGGGGGTTTTGGGTGCTCTCTGAAGATGTTTAATTACCCAGCTAGGTGACATCATCAGTGCTAGAAGGGAGCGGAGTGTGATATCTTTTTGTATATTATTGCCCTGTCACAATTGGTGGAAGCATTCTTGGTGGTTCTTTGATTAGACTGTTGTGTGCTGTTAGCTTGTTTCTCCGAGATGTTAGTTCCTTGACTGGGGCATTGTTTACTTCTTGATTGTTGGTCTAACATTAATCTTGGTGTTCATCATGTTTTTTTAATGACCCTATAATCGCTTGCAGGGTGGACTCTTGGCAACTGAATGGAGCTGAGTGTTTACTGGCCGGATGCCCTTCCTGTCGCCAATGAAGAGTTTTTTTTTTCAGCAGATATAGTCTCTGTCAGGGTTCCAAGTAATACATCCATAGCAAACAGAACTCCGAGGCAGGTAGTGTGATGACCCAGGGTGTGACACAAAAATAATAAAGTCATAAAAGTAGAATAAATTCCCTTTAATGCCTCCAACGTGGCCCCCAATGTCCAATTATCCTCAATTGGATATCAAACTCTTCAAAAAACAGTCCACGAAGGGCAGAAATGCAGTCCAAACTCAAAGTAAAGATAATTAGAAATAAATAAAAAAACAACACAAACCACACTGAAGTAATTAACATGGCAGGCCAGGATGATAAATTGTAGACTTTCAAAGGATAACGCAGCACCCACAGTTGGGAGAACTCCAAAAGCCAGATAATCCTCCACCAAGAAAATGCACGCTTTATTTCCAGCAAGCAGCTGTATGCAAACGCCCCACTTATATCCTATTCCCCCAGCTGCAACTAATGAAAGGGATCAGGGCCTTTTTCTCTCTCGTAAGCCACATTGCTCCCTTTTCCATTCTTCCCTGCGTGCCCTAGGATGAAGAGGGGATGGCCCTGGGTCTTCCTCTGAATGCCCAGCTGGACTGTGCCCTTCCCCTGTTTCTTCCACAGCCACTGGATCCACACTCCCACTCCCTGTCAGCTGCTCAATCTCCCCCTCAGAATCGGACTCCAACAAGGGCATGACAGGTAGATTCCTCAAAGACCAGTTTTATTGGATATCTCATTGGCACAGACTGGTGAAAACCTACTCTAAAGGTTCCTGCAGTTTTCACCTAATCAAAAGTAAAGTTTTCTCCTTTTCCCAAACCAACAGTCACTTGGTCCAATCAGGGTGTTGTCCAGTTGCTTGGTAACATCACTCCTCCTCTCTTCAGCTGCCTGTTGGCATGTCCTTGGTTCCCAGGGGAACGTATTTTGTTTTGGCTGCCAGTTCCAGCTATCTCTATTCCCCCCTTCCTAACCTTCATCTCCATTGTGGCTACACTGAAGCCTCAGTCAGGCCAGCTTCCGAGTTGACAGTCTCATTGTGCACACAGAGAGAAATATCAGTCTCTAGCTAGGATTGAACTCACAGCCTCCTGATTGTGAGGCAAGAGCCGTACCTCTAGGCCACTGCACCACTCCAATATTAATCTTGGTGTTAATCTGGCTTGTAGCTCTGTTGGTTTGTAAGATGGTTTTTAAATTCACTTAGTAGTGGGAGCATGTTTGGTCTTTGACTATGCTGGCAACATCCTAATAAAAGATTCTGGAGGTAAAAGCTATTGCTCTTACTGTTAACTGGGAACCCTGCATATAACATAGGTATGTCTAAGGCCTGTAACCAAGTCTGCACCTTCTTTATTGCCCTACAAGCCACTACGAGATTCTTACTTTTTAAACGTTTTAAAAGTTCAGACAATGTTCACATGAAAAATGCAGATTTCATGGAACGCTGGAAGTATCTTTGGATGTGAATCTCTATTAGCTAGAAGAGCCAAAAGCAAGAGATTTATTTATGTAGGGAATATGCAATAGGCTCGCTGGCTCCTCCCTTTTTTTTTTCATTTGCTGATTCCTTTAGTGTATATGAAATTAAATGGGAAGCTGCTGTGTCGTAAATCAAATATTAACTACTAGCAATGCTTTCTTTCCAGGAAGGTTCTCTGGACTGCCTTGCAGTTATTCTTGGAAAATTAAAATGGCAGGAGACTATAGACTTGGAATTGAGATATTGTTGAGAAGTGGCAGGAACCAACTTCATAGGAGGAACCAAAGGGTTTGAAGGAAACCACCTGGAGAAGGATCAGCCTTCCTGTTTACCCCAGTATAGGATCTGTTGATCGAAGATACAACTTTCAGCTACAATTTGGGCCAGAATTTACATTGCTAAGCAAATAGGTTAGTAAGTGAGTCCTGCCCGAGGTTTTTTTACCGTGGTTGTTGAACCAATCACTGTAATTGTTAACTGAATCATGCCTGGGGGACTAAAATATATGAAGAATTGATACAGGAACTGGGCATGGCTAGTCTAGTGAAGAGAAGGACCAGGGGACACATGATAGCAGTGTTACAATATCTCAGGGGCTGCCACAGAGAGGAGGAAGGGGTCAACCTGTTTTCCAAAGCACCTGAAGGCCAGACAAGGAATAATGGATGGAAACTGAACAAGGAAATAAGGGGAAACTTTCAACCTGGAAATAAGGGGAAACTTTCTGACAGTGAGAACAATCAACCCATGGAACAGAAGTTGCCCACAAAGTTGTGGAAGCTTCATCACTTGAGACTTTCAAGAAGAGGTTGGATGGCCATTTGTCAGAAATGGTATAGGGTCTCCTGCTTGGGCGGGGGGTTGGACTAGATGATCTACAAGGTCCCTTCCAACTCTGTTAATCTGTATGTCAACTCAAAAATATTTCTCTGGTCTTTTAGAGTTGTCAGCAGAAAGGGAGTTGGTGGAGTAATGCATACTTTAAACATTTTCACAGATAATGCTAGGCAGCTGAAACTGTTGATGCGCAAGGTTATTACTGGAGAGCACAATTTATGACTCTTGGCTATGGATGTGTCCCATTGTAGAATATACATCCAGGGGGTGGGGGAAGACCAGGGTCAAGGGTGAGACGAATGATGTGTCTCAGTGTTGGCTGCACCCAGGTAATGCCGGCATGCTCCCTCCAAATAAATGATTTTTTAAAAAAACTCTGAGAGATGTGGCTAGAGACTCATGATTCGAATGGGAGTGGATTGTTGGAGCCCTGACACTGTAATCTGTAATTTGTTAAATGAATCCAGCTTTGTCTATTTACGCATTACGTATCTGATATTAATACAGTTGAGAAAGTCCAGAAATATTTCACAAGAAGAGTTCTCCACTCCTCTACTCGTTGCAGAATACCTTATGCCACCAGACTCGAAATTCTAGACCTAGAAAACTAGAACTATGGTACCTTCGGTCCGATCTAAGTATAGTACATAAAATTATAAATTGCAATGTCCTACCTGTCAATGAATACTTCAGCTTCAACCATAACAATACAAGAGCACACAATAGATACAAACTCAAGGTAAACCGCATCAAACTTGATTGCAGGAAATACGACTTCAGCAACAGAGTGGTCAATGTCTGGAATACTCTACCTGACTCTGTGGTTTCTTCCCCAATCCCAAAAACTTTAACCTTAGACTGTCTAACTATTGACCTCACCTCTTTCCTAAGAGGTCTGTAGGGGGTGCGCATAAGCGCACCAATGTGCCTATTGTCCCTGTCCTATTGTTTCTTATTTTTCTTATATGTATCCATTTCTTGTATTCATAACTATGTTTATACTTATACCTGTTATCTTATAATCGTTTGAAAAACTAAAATAAATAAATTTTGCTTGCCAGAAACTGGGTGAGAAGGTCTCAAATGGCAATCATATGACCCTATGTCATAAATATTTGCTGGTCGCCAAGCACCCCAATTTTGATTGTGTGACTGCGGGGATGCTGTGAAGTTGTTGTAAACCTCTTTTTTCCCCCAATGCCCAATTTCCCCCAATGTAACTTTGCACTGTGACTCAATAAATGGTTGTAACTCAAGGACTACCTGGGTAGAATATATTGAAATGATTACACGGAAAACCTGGTATGGTGTATTTTCACACTCCACCTCCCACCGTGGATGTAGTGTACAGCATGCAAAGGGAAAAGCTATCTCTTTTTTTCCGAATTTAAACACGCAACGTGTTTGATGAAGCAGAAGGAAAATATGTGATACTGAATGACAAGAATAGCAACAATGCATTTGATAAAGCACCTTTTTAAGAGAAGAGAAAGAGATGATCTACTCTTTGTTTCCCAGCGTGAGAGTGTTGAAAAGAAGCTGCTAGTTTCACGCTGTCATCCACAAAACTCATGATGTGCCTACAAGCAAAGTGTAAAGAAAGTCTCCATTGTTCACCCAGGGAGGGAAAAAACACAGTTCCTGCTTCTCAGATACAAATGGTTGGAGTTTAACTCTTGGATGATCAAATGCTCCATCTTTCAATCTCTGCATCTCCCATCTTTGCTGAACTTTTTTTTTTTTTAATGTATTGTGTATTTATGTCCCAACTTCATTATAGATATCAATAACTCAAGGCGGTGAACATATCTAATATTCCTCCTATTCTCCTCTTTTCTCCATTATACCATCACCGTGAAGTGGGTTGGGCTAAGAGAGTGATTGACTTAAAGTCACCCAGCCAGCTTTCATCCCTAAGACAGGACTAAAACTCACAGTCTCCTGGTGATTGATTCAAAATCACCCAGCCAGCTTTCACACCTAAGGGAGGACTAGAACTCAGAGTCTCCTGGTTTCTAGGTGAGCATCTTAACTGCTAAATTGAAATGGTTCTGTTATAAAATAATAATTCTTTTGTTCATTTATCTTTTTTTTTTAAATTCCACTGCAGTAGGCATGACACCATGACGTTCTAGAAAGACTGGCTGCGTTTAGCCAGATCAGGCTAAAATTGTTTCAGGGTATTCTGTGAACTGAGCCATTTCCATTTATGGAGCAATTGTATTTAGTACGTCAAGTTTCGTGTTTTATGTAAATTCAGGGATTATCTTCCTAAGGAAGAGTCTGGATGATTGCTAAGAATGACACTTTAAAGCACCTGATTGTTTATGCCTCTTTTGATTAATTTTCTGGATGGCATGCTTTCCCATTAATTAGATTAAATGGAATTGCTCCCAAGGAGTCGCCATAAATAGAGTGGTGGAGTTGGGAGGGGCCATTGAGGTCATCAAGACTAATCTCCTACTCAGAACAGGAATCTAAATTAAAAGTTCCCTGAGTGATGATCGTCCAGTCCCATCTTTCTTCATCATTAGTTCCGTAGTCAACTTCCTCATATTGTTAAAACGTTCAGTTCTAACATTCTGGTTAGAAGAGGCTAACCTCAGAAAGATTTCTATTTTAAAAGATTGCATTGTTAAAGGTTTTAGGTGAGACAAAAAATAGGGTTGTGTCCAGTGGTGGGCTGCAACTGGTTTAACAACTGGTCCTGTGAGCGTGCGCAGCATTAAAAAAAACACCAGTGTAAACCTCTACAGCTCAACTAGGATCTTGACAGACTAGAACACTGGGCCGTATCTAACAAAATGAAATTCAATGTAGAGAAAAGTAAAGTCCTACACTTAGGCAAGGAAAAACCAAAAGGACACATATAGACTGGGTGAAACCAGGCTCAATAGCAGTAACTGTGAGAAGGATCTTGGAGTCTTAGTGGACAACCAGCTAAATATGAGCTAGCAATCTGCAGCAGCAGCCAAAAAAACTAACGCAACCCCAAGTTGCGTTAACAGGGGGATACAATCAAGATCAAGTGAGGGACTAATACCACTCTATAAAGCCTTAGTAAGACCACACCTAGAGTACTGCATCCAGTTTTGGTCACCATACTTTAAAAAGATGCTGAGACTCTAGAAAGAGTGCAGAGAAGAGCAACCAGGATGATTAGGGGACTGGAGGCTAAAACATATGAAGAATGGTTGCAAGAATTGGGCATGACTAGTCTAGTGAAGAGAAGGACCAGAGGAGACATAATAGCAGTCTTCCAATATTTGAGGTGCTGCCACAAAGAGGAAGGGGTCAAGCTATTTTCTAAAGCAGGGGTCGCCAACCTTTTGGACTTCAGGGACCAACTCATAATTTTAAATCCTGGGGACCACTAATATGCATTTTGACTGACAGTGGCTTGCTGACATTGGAGGGAGAGAAAGAGAGAGATCTGATCTAACCTCTCTCTCTCTCTCTCACACACACACACACACACACACACAGAGGCAGGGGTGGGATTCAAATTTCTCAACAACTGGTTCTTGGGTGTGGCCTAATTTGTGGGTGTGGCTTGGTGGTCATGTGACTGGCAGGGCATGGCATGTATGTAAATATTATAAATATTTATGTAAGTATTGAATTTTTGTATTTAAAAAAGAGCTACTTTTACCCAAAATAAGGCAAAGCAGGCAGGCAGATTGAGTTGCTCACAGAATCACAGATTCACTTAGAGATCTGTGTTTTTGCCATCGGCTACCTTAGTCTGCACTGCTTCAGTCCTAAGGAAGGTTCGGCTCTGCTTTAAGATCTAAAGATTAGCTAGAAAGCAAGAAATCCAACAATTTCTAGCTAATTTCTAGCTGCTTTCTAGCTAATCTAAATCTCCAGATACAGCAGAACAGCTGGTGGTCGGAAAAAAACAAAAGGAAAAATAGCAACTTAGCAGGCAAGTTTTCCAGGTAAGGAGTGAGTGCGCGGGGAGGTTTCCTGCAGGCCACGTTGATGGCGCAGCCTTGTACTCCTGCACAGCCTGGATTAATTGCTTTGAGGTGGTTGTCTGGGGGTGAGATTTCTCTGCAGACCACCAAAATTTTCTCATGGACCACCAGTGGTCCCTGGTGCACCGGTTGGCGACCACTGAGAATCTCTAGGGAGATTCTCAGTCATCCAGGTCACGGTTGTCCCAAAGCTGCTTTTTCAAGAGGCAAGTGGACTTTCTGGTTTTATTTTGAACACGTTTCGCTTCTCATTCAAGAATCCGAAGAAGCTACTTGGATGAGAAGCGAAACGTCTTCAAAGAAAAACATGAAAGTCTAGTTGCCGCTTGAAAAAAAAGCACCTTATGTCAATAAAACAGAAAGGTTTTTGTACATCTTTTCGCCTCACCTCTTTTTTTTTTGACCCAAGACTTGAATGTGGATAGGACTTCTGCATTCTGAAAAGTGTAATATTTGACCCACTTCGTATGATAGTCTATTCCTGGAGAATTGACCAAGGTTTGTTGTTGATTAGGTGAAAAGTGTGTTATGGAATCAGAGTGATTGGTTCCCAGCATTCAGTTGGATCTTTGATAAAAGGAGATCCAATGAATTAGGAAATCTCAAAGAAAAAAGAAACAAACCCTTTGACTGCTCATAAGATGAGATAAAAATAGAGCAGAACCAAATGTTAATGAATTGCAATGTTCGTGTTGAATTTGCATGCTTTGTGTGGGAGCAGCTTTTTCGGCAAATGATCTGAAATTTAAGTTTTCTTCTCTACCAAGGACTGGAAAATAATTACATATCAGGCAGTTCCACAGCTTCTGAAGGAGAGATGCTTAAACTTCCAGGGAATACTGAAAGCCCCAAAACTAAAGTTGAAGCTACAGATTTGGAAACAAGGCAATTGGCTTAACTCCTTGGAAATCCCAAAGGTGTTTTTTTCAAGAGGCAAGTGGACTTTCTTGTTTTTTCTTATGAAGACGTTTTGCTTCTCATCTATTTTCAAGCTATTTTCTAAAGCACCCAAAGGTCAGACAAGGAATAATGGATGGAAACTGAAGAAGGAGAGATTTAACCTGGAAATAAGGAGAAACTTTCTGACAATGAGAACAATGAACCAGTGGGACAGCTTTGCCTTCGGAAGTTGTGGGAGTATCATCTCTTGAGACTTTCAAGAAGAGATTGGACTGCCATTTGTCAGAAATGGTGTAGGGTCCCCTGCTTAGGCAGGGGGTTGGACTAGATGACCTACAAGGTCCCTTCCAACTCTGATTATCTGTTAAGCAATCTGTCATCCAAGAAGCTTTTTCAGCTCTGATAAGATAGGATTTATATTCCTTGTAGACAGCTGGTCATTTGCATCCTTTTAGTGGGACGTTGAAGCACTAGGTTTATCTGTGTTTTTAGGGTCACCTGAGTAGTGATTCTGGTTCCTGCAGCCTGCAATTTTTTCCCTCTGGAAATCCATTCCTACTCCCGCACCATTCAAAGGGTGTCCATCCTTAATCCATTTTGTGACCTTGAGGACACAGATAACTTTCCAACTGCTTCAACGACCCTCTAAAAGGGATACAAATGAACAGCTGTCTGCACAGAATATAAATCTTTCCATTCTCCACTATCCTGCCAGAGCTGACGAAGGTTCTCGGTGAAATGTCTTCAAAACAACAACAACAAAAAAACAGAGTCCAGTTGCCTCCTGAAAAAAGCACCTTTGGGACAATCATGATCTGGATGATTGAGAATCTCTACAATTCCCTGGAAACTTAAAAATAATCTTTTAGGTCTCTGGATAGGGTTAATCCATTTCAGAACCTTCAAAATAGCACTATTGAAGGGGCATATTGAAAACATAACTGAAGCAGATGTTGTGTACGTTAACTAAATCAAAAATGAAACTAAAAAAGACAATTTGTACTGTACTCTGCTCCCACAAACATAAGCAAGTTTTAAACTTCAGGAAGTGTAGCTCAATAATATTCATCTTGTTAATAATCTTATATATTGAAGGGGCAATGTATTTATTATTACCTTCTAAGATATTTTCCATCATGCTCTCTTTTATTTTATTTTTTTCAGTGTCTCTTTTAGATGATCGGTTTTAAAAGTTCTATTCAAGGCCTGGACAATTCCATCGAGTTTAATTTTTGCTCTGTTTCTAATTTTTCCAGCTTTCTGACTGTCTGTTGCAAATCAGTTTGCAATGCATTTACAAAAATTCATTAAGATGTGTATGAAAATGTTTATGCATTTATGCATAGGTTTCCGAAAGCAATTTCCTCTTAGGTGCTATACTTCTGAGTGTACATTTTCTTACTATGCCAATTTTTTTAAAACTAAAGATTGCAAAAATTCAGAAAATTCAGGTATTGGAGTATCATTGCTTCCCAATTTGAGGATTGGTTTGGGAAATGAGAATAATGTGACTTGACATTAAAATGTGGACAACTCCTTCAGGCCTCAAAGAGGAGGAGGAGGAGGAGGAGGAGGAGAGGAGGAGGGAGAGGAGGGGGAGAGGAGGAGGGAGAGAGAGAAGGAGGGAGAGGAGGGGAGAGGAAGAGGAGGAAGGGGAGAGGAGGAGGAAGGGGAAAGGAGGAGGAAAGAGGAGAAGGGGGGAGTGGAGGAGGAGGAGGAAGAGGAGGATCTTTGACAAGTCCATATATCTTTACTGCATTTGGAAAATATTCTTTTGATTTGTTTTCATTTGGCGATAGAATATCTTGCTCTCTCCTTCTCCCCTTTTATTCCTTCTTCAGTGGTGGAAACAAAGGAGACATATAAAAGACAAGAGAGGTAGAACAATTGAGACGGAAATTAAGCTGTGACTCTCAAGAAGTAAGTCTATTGTATGATGAAATGATTTGTTGCTTTTTAACAATGCACATTAGGAAAATTCAGGCTGTGATATTCTCTTTCTAAAAAGTTTAAACCCAGCTGTTTGAAAGTCCATCTTCACCTTGTCGGTCAAGAGGAGAAGAAAGCAGATCTCCAAGGTGACTTGAAGGCAAAGACAAGCTACTTTAAAACTGTTTCATGATAAGAACTTCTGTCCAGAATTAAGATCTGAAATAGAACCTTGTTCTGCAGGGCAGAAAGTATCATTCGTTGGTTTTGGGTATACGAGGAAATACAGAATTTAACTGAAAGGAAGACTTTATTCTTGTTTTGTTTTTTGCTTTCTAATTAATTAATCATGCCTTTAAAACAGAAAGGTTGTCTTGGATTTGCTGAGTATATGTGGTTGTAGGCTAGATGAATTTTCTTCTACTTAATCTAGGAGCACAATTTTGAAATATCTTCAATGCAGGATTTGGCTTTTTTCAAATAAATAAAGTATTTCGAGTTGTGACGATTGCTACAATTGTACCATTGTGATGGAGGGGAGGGAGGTGCCATACATTTTATTTGAAATTCTTTTAAACATTAATGTGGAAGGTTGTTGGAAACTGAAATGTGATGTTTTGACGCTGCCAACTTACTTTTCAACACATTGACTTAACTCAGAACAAATCTGCGCACATGTGATTTCTCAAAACATTGCCTGGATATGCTTTTCATGCGCCACTGGATATTGATGACTCTTTGATGGCAGGATGCAGCAACAGTAAAGTTTGCAGAGAGATCAGTGGTCTCTGCAGCATTATTGTGAACTCACTGGCCACGGGGAGGGAAATCTTGTCGTAAAACAGTGAAATAATGTGGGTGTAGATGGACAAAGCGATTCTCTGCTTTGTTCATCAAGACTTTTACTTGCCAATTAGTCTGAGATGCTGAAAGATTTCAATTAATCATGTACTCCTTCCTTCCTCAAGCACCAGCATTCACTTGCCATTCCTACCCTCCTGTCAGGCGCAAGCAACTAGGGCCGTTCATGAATAGCCTAAATCAGTAACTTTATTGTTTAGCACCTGCCTTACAAGAATCTCACCAGACTGCTTGCCTTCCCCTGCAACGACCAGATAACTTTTCATCTATTTGGAAGGAGGTCTTGTTTATGCTAACTGTGGCTGCATAATGATTCCAAGCTAAGTCCTTGTGATGACCCGGAGTGTAACAAGAACGTAACAAAATCCAAAACGTAAATAAATGTCCTTTAATGCCTCCAACTTGGCCCCACTGTTCAATAATTCTCAGTTGGAGATTAAACGTATTCAAAAATAGTCTTCAAAAGAAAGCAATACAGTCTGAACTGAATGAGAAGATAAAGGTGAAATAAAAAACTAAAACAAACTTCAGTGAAGGAATTTCCACAACAGACCAGGATAAGTAATTACCAAATTCAAGGAGATAACAAGGCACAGTCTGTTGGAAGGACACCAACCAAGATAACTTCAGCCCAAAATAAAACATGCTTTGCTTCTGGCAATGCTGTGTTTTAACTGTCTGTCTTATATACTATTCTCCTCAGCTGGAACCAATGAGGGGGATCATGGCCGCTTCCTCTCTTGTAAGCCAAATTGTTTCCTTCTCCGTTCCTCCCTGTGTGTCCTAGGATGAAGAGGGGAAGGGCCTGATTCTTCCTTTGACTGCCCAGCTGGCCTCTGCCCATCCCCAGCCTCCTCCACAACCTCCGGAGCTACACCTCCACTCCCTGTCGGCTGTTCCTCCTCTCCCTCAGAGTCCAACTCTAACAAGGGCATGACAGTCCTCACTTGAGCTTTCCCTCCATCTCAGCTCAAATTCCCCAGCACCCCCACTCTTAATGGCATTTCCAGAAGCAGTAGTCCCCTCTTCTTTGTTACTTATTTTTATTTCATCAATTTATCATATTTAGAAACTGCCCATCTCACTACAGAAAGAGTATCCTTGTGAGCAAATTAATGTCTGAACAGTACTTTATACATTGGCCACATGTTAACCCTGCTCAGTCCCATAATAGGGAGATACCGTTGTATGGAGGAGATGAAATTATATTTATTATAATTAATCAGTGGGACAACTTGCCTCCAGAAGTTGTGAATGCTCCAACACTGGAATTTTTGAAGAAGAGATTGGACAATCGTTTGTCTGAAGTGCTGTAGGGTTTCCTGCCTAAGCAGGGGGGTCAGACTAGAAAACCTCCAAGGTCCCTTCCAACTCCGTTAATCTGTTCTATTCTATTAATTGCACCAGACATGTGGTTCTGTTTTCTTTAAGAAACTTTTGATGCTATGTCGGAATTGATTTTGTGCTTTTGCAGTAGCATCACACATACAAGTCTTAAGACATCCATTGTAGTACTTAACACTGCCCACTGCTGCCAAAATGCAAACAAAAAGAGGAAATAAATTTGAGCCTGCCATTTTATTGGGTCCTAAGGACAACAAACCTTCTACAGAAACAAGGAACACAGAAAATGTGAGTTGGAGCAATTGGGAAGAAAAAAAACCAAAAACTTAACCTGGCATGCTCATAAGTTGTGATGGCTACGATTTGTTCATTTCAGATTAAAGTTCTTTGTAATTCGTGGTATTCTTGTAGACATCTCTATATGTTTTTTTTTTTTGCCTGCAATACAGTATGTGTTTGCCATTGCCTTGATCTAGGATGCTTTCTCAACATCCTGTTGGAACTAGGATTCCAGGGGATGTCCCTTCTAAGCATTAACCAGAACTAGCTTTGAAGGACTAAGCAAGCTTCATCAAGTGTGTCCATCGTTTCAGTAGCTATCAGATTAGATCTGGTTGTCTGTTATGACAGCTGGCAGATAAAGTGTCTTCAAAGCATCTGAGGGCAGGACAAGAAGCAATGGGTGGAAGTTAATCAAGGAGAGGAGCAGCCTAGAACTAAGGAGGAATTTCCTGACAGAACAATTAATCAGTAGAACAACTTGCCCCAACTTGTCAAGTTGTGAATGCTCCAACACTGGAAGTTTTTAAGAAGAGATTGGACAACCATTTGTCTGAAATGGTACGTGTGCCACAGGTGGCACGCAGAGCCATTTGTGCCGGCACGTGAGCTGCAGGCAAACTTACCTCACTGCACATGTGCGTGCTTCACAGCTGATTTTCGGCTGGTTTGAGGCCTTTATTGGCCTCCCAGAGGCTTGACAAAAGCCTCTGCAGGACAAATAGGTTCATTTCATCACTTCCTGTAATACTGTAAGTGACGAAGGCCCTATTATTTGTCCTAAAAAGCCTTGCAGAGGCTTTTTTCAAGTTTCTGGGAGGCCGAAAAGGCCTCAAACCAGCCGAAAATCGGTTGTGAGGCGCAGTGCAGATAAGAAAGTTGCATGGGGAGATTGCGCACACATGTACAGGGGGTGCGCATTGCCTTCTTTTTAAAAAAAAATTTTTTTATTGTTTTTTAAAACAAACATAAATAAACAAAACATAAAAACATCAGGCCATCTTCCATATATGTACATACAGTGTGCTGGTTGGTTTACAAATTGTTTTGTGCTTCCGTTTCATAGTCTTCAATTACAATTACATTGTGTTCTATCGCCAGTAAAGAGACTCGAAGACCAGAGTTGAATTCAGCTCTTTATTAGTAACCAGTAACTTCAACTGCAGTCAAAGTTGATAGCGGCTGCTCGCGGCTCGCAACCAATGGCATTTATTTAAACTTCTCGCCGCTTTAGGAGGCCAATCCGATACGGTCGTTTTTAACCAATCGTTCGTTGCATTAACTAACCAATAGGAATATCGACCTAGAAGTCTCTATTTGAATACACTACACATTGTATATGATCTCGTATTTTCAATCCAATATTAAATACATTGTGATCGTTATTAATCAATCATTTGACTATATTTTTCTTCATTCATGCTTTAGGAAATGATCATATTTTACTTAATTTGTTTTGTGACAATTCATATTATCACCCCAAATCTATCCTAAACTCATTTTGTAGATATAATAAGAAAAGAATACATCTTTATATATTTAGTATTTTCTAAAAGTCGACATATTTCATTACTATACTTTATTGTCTAACCATTGATAGAATAGATCCCAAACTTTATAAAATTGTTTATCATCCTGTTCTCTAATTTCAAATGTCAATCTGCTCATTTCAGCACATTCCAATATTTTCTTAAAAATTTCCTCCTGTGATGGTATTTTCTCATTTTTCCAGTTTTTAGCAAATACAATCCTAGCCGCCGTTAATACATTTACAATCAGGTATTTCAAATCTTTACTATATATTTCAGGTAAAATTCCCAATAAAAATATCTCTGGTTTCAAGTCTATATGCTTTTTTGTCATTTTTTCCAACCACGTGTGGATTTTAGTCCAGTATTTTTTAGCATCCGCACAAGTCCACCACATAATATGAGCCAGGTGTCTGATGACATTTCCAACATTTTTTTGCCTTCTTGATGCTGGCACACGAGTGTGGGAGTGCCAGTACACACACAATTTTTGGCACAGGAGCCCAAAAAGGTTAGCCACCACTGCTGTAGGGATTCCTGCCTAAGAAGGGGGTTGGACTAGAAGACCTCCAAGGTCCCTTCCAATTCTGTTATTTTATTTTGCTCAAGGATAGACCTTTGACCACCCCCCCTGGTCTTTTGAAAATAAGACAAGCTATCTTTAGGCCATCTAAAAAGGCTGGATGTTCAGTATTGATTGAGTTCTTTGTAGGCTGTGGATGGTTTATTTATCATTGTTTGCAGCAGTATCAGTGATGTGCAAGCATAGTCTGAAAATAATACGCTCGGGTGTATATAATTTTCATGTAAGCCTGTATACCTGCAATTTAGGTTCTAATTTGTTTCTTTGTAGTAATAAGCAGAGGACTGGTTTATTTTTAATGACATTAAAATTAGTTTTCTTTCCAGCAGTTTTAACCTGCATTGCACAAAGTTTGCTCCCCCACCCTCCCCCTGTCTTTTATTTTCACCAAGAAGACAAAGGGATGAGTTCCCTCTTTTAAAAACGAAATGATTAAAGAGAACAATTTCCCTCAGATAAGATGCACACTTCATTTCGCCAGTTCTTTGCTTTCTGTCATGTGTACCTCAATTTTTGTCCCCTCCTCCCTTCTGTAGACTCCATTTTAGAAGGCTCGCTGCGGTTATAAATAAATGATGTATCAAATTCATGCATAGAACTTGTTGAATTGTCAAAAATGTATTTTTATTCTATTTGTCAGACAAACTCACAGGCACAGTTTCCGACATAGAAGAATATCAAGAGTTTACCTCTCAGAATACTTTTGGATAAATATGTAATTATATGGTCTTTCCTCATTTACTGAGTTTTAAAATAGCACTTCTGATGACATTTACTTCTAGATCTGAAGATGCAGTTTTTCCATTACTTTTCCCATTCCCTCCCCCTCCTTACATAGAATATTCTTTATTGGCCAAGAGTAATTGGATACACAAGAAATTTGTATTTGGTGCACAAGCTGTCAGTGTACGTACAAGCAACCAAGTGATAAATCATAAATAATAAGATACAATCAACAAAGGGATGGTCATAAGATACCAATAGGAGGAGGTAATATGAAAAAGGAGAAGGATAATAGTAATAGAGCCCTACTACATGGTTAGATATCTGTAGGCATATGAGAGTGCTGTGGGAATTAGGCATTTGGAAGAGTGATGGCACGGGGAAAGAAACTGTCTTTGTGTCTAGTTGTTTTTAGCATGCAAGGCCCTATAGCAGTGGTGGCTAATCTTTTTGGGCTCCTGTGCTGAAAATTGTGCATGCCCTCACGTGCCACCACCCAGAAGGCAATGCATACGGGCACCCCCCACACCCCCTATGCATGCACTCATGACACCCCTCTTGTCTCTGTGCATGCGTGCACATCTCTCCACCCCTCGCGTATGCGCACAGATACCTGACAATGAGCTCTCAGACGGGTGGCGCACACATATGCGCAGTAGACCTGCTCTGGGCGAGGGCTTGAGTGCCAGCAGTAATGGCTTCTGCATGGCACTTCTGGCACACATGCCTTAGCTTCACCATCATGGCCCTATAGCAATGTCCTGAGGGGAGCAGTTGAAAGAGTTTGTGTCCAGGATGTGAGAGGTCTGTAGATGTTTTCTTAGCCTTCTTTTTGGCTCTTGCGGTATACTGGCCCTCAGTGAAAGTCAGGCTGGTTGCCATTGTTTTTTCTGCAGTCCTAACTATCTGTTGAAGTCTATACCCACTCTGTTTGGTTGCTGTACCAAATCAGACAGTTATTGAAGTACAAATGACCAGCTCAATAATTCCTCTGTAGAACTGTATCAGCAGCTCCTTCAATCAAAAGAAATTATGCAGGTATATTTCTTGGGCAGTAAGTCAAGGTCTACTTATATAGGAATGATATCAGGTTACGGTCTTCTATTTGAAGAGTGCTTTAATGTCTCTCTCAATCTTCTCTTTTTATGCTGTATTACAGGGGTGTCAAACTCATGTTGTCCCGGTGTCATCATGTGACATATTGGGACTTTCCCCCCCTTTGTTAAACCGGGCGTGGGCGTGGCCAGTGTGTGACGCACCTAGCCCACAGGCTGGGAGTTTGACAGCCCTGCTGTAGTAAATTCACTCAATCTTTTGTCCTACACTTACTTCCTGGTTCTGGATTATCTTCCTTACTCCCTCTTTGAATTGGTCCAAATTTTCCTGAAATGATTTGGACAGGTTTGGATGCCAAGAGGTAGCCATGAAGTTGGGAAGTTCAATTAATCAGTGAATAATGAATCATTAGAATGACTTACCTCCAGAAGATATGGGTTGTCCAACACTGGAGGTTTTTAGGAAGATAAAAATTTGTCCAGAATTCTTCTATATGATCTCCTTGCTTGAGCAGGGGGTTGGACTAAAAGATCTCAATGAGTTAGAAAAACGATACAGATCCTTGAAGCAAGGTGCTTTAGGATGCACCAAAACATGTGTGAAAGACTTCGTTTTGAATCATTAAAGCAGCCGTGTCTTTTTCAAGGTTCACTTGGCTGTAAGCATGGCTGTATAAAAAGAGAGCATTCTATACAGAGGTGGTATTCAGCAGGTTCTGACCAGTTCTGGAGAACCGGTAGCAGAAATTTTGAGTAGTTTGGAGAACTGGCAAATACCACCTCTGATTGGCCCCGCCAACCCTATCTATTCTCTTCTTCCTGAGTCCCAGCTGATCTGCTGGGTCTTCTTTTGTTGCCCTGCACAGGAGAATGGAGCTGGAAAGCAAGTTAGTAGGGTGGGGAGGGAATGGAGATTTTGTGGTAACCTTTCCCTGCTACACCCACCAAGCCAAGCCATGCCCACAGAACTGATAGTAAAAAAAAAATTGAATCCCACCACTGGTTCTGTAGGTGTTTTGTGAAGCACCTCCTTCAAAGATCTTTGCACAGACTTAGGAGGTAAGTTTCTTCTTTTTCCAGATCTGAGGAAAATAGATTTCTGCTGTTGGAAAAAAAAGTACGTGTATCTTTTGGTCTTATAATTCCTGCTCAGCCCAGATCCAAAATGTATTATATAGAATACTACAAAAGACATTCAAGCAAGTTAGACCTACCCAGGACTCAGCAACTGCTTGTTGAGAACGGAAAAGAAGAGGTTTTTTTTTTTTTTTCTGGAATCTAAGAGGCAGCTTTGGTCCTATTTGCCAATGAGTTTCTCCAGTCCTTTCAGCTAATGCATACTTTATATCTGTGCTGGCTTTCATCCATACCCAGAGTGATTAAAACTGGAATTAAAATTTATGGGACATGCTAGGCTAGAAACATCCACCTGTCTATTGTACATCTATTCTCACAGCTTTCTCATGTCAAGGTTAGGATGCTTCTTGGTTATGTCAACCAAGGCAGAGAGAGATATATCCTGTTCTTTTTTAAAAAAAAAAAACACAAATTTTATTGATTTTCAAAGACAATACACAAACAAACAAAACATAAAACATAAAAACATCTTTTCTGAAAGCAGCTTTTCCCGGGTTACATCTCTTCATGCAGACACAAATTCAAATTCATGTTTATTTTATATACCATTCCATATCTTATTACCATTTTACATTTTCTATATAGCTTCTCCCTTCTTTTAACTTTCTTAGTTTTATTTTATTCATCTCGTCTCAGTTCAGATCATTATGCTTATTATTATTCTTTGTCTGTCCTGTTTCCAGCTATCTATTATCTTTTCTCTTTAAACAAAATTTCTCCTGTACACTAATTAGAGTATGACGTCTTTATCTCTTTCCTCTAGATTTATAACACTTAGTATAGTACATAACTTCCATTTGGATTCTGCTTAGTACATTCTAAAGTTACACACTATATTTTAAAAAAAGAAAAAAAAATATAAATATGTAATATAAT
This sequence comes from Pseudonaja textilis, assembly GCF_049901715.1. Lineage (NCBI taxonomy): Eukaryota > Metazoa > Chordata > Lepidosauria > Squamata > Elapidae > Pseudonaja > Pseudonaja textilis. The sequence goes on from NC_141994.1 coordinate 66,299,286, forward strand.
TAAAACAACAATCCATACCAATTCAAATCTATCATTAATATTAATATTCATTTGAGTCTTAAACATTTTACACATTACTTTTCAATTGAATATCATACTTTTATGGGAACACTTATAAACTTTCCATTATTATTTTCCCCCACTTCACATTAGTTGTATTTTAAAACGTTGTATCATTAAAATGTTCCCATTCCTTCCTACTTCAATTCTCTCATTTATTTCATTGCCTTCCTTTTATTCACAAAAATTTCACTAAATTACACTGAATATTTTATCCCACTTTTCAATCACATGTTGTTTCCAATTTTCTAACATTATTTCTAATTACAAATATAACAATACAATCTTATGTACCTTTGCAGAATCCCTTTTCCAATTAAGTTCTTACCCATTATCTCTAAATAAATCCTGTTTCTTTACATCTTGCTCCACACCATTGAAACTTCTCATCCCTTCCTTCCTCCCTTGCTTCTTCTTCTCTCTACCCTTTTTACCCCCTTGTCTCTCCACCTCCATTTTCCTCTTCTGTATTCCCCCTTTCTGTTGTTTTCTAACATTATATCCACTTTTCACCTTATTTTTCCCTTTTTTGGTTGTTTTTTTAAATCTTAAAGTCTCCATTTTCTTTTCCTTCTTTTCCCTTTCTTCCCCAAATAAAGTTACTTGTTCATCAAAGATGGCTTCTTCTTTGTCCCAATCCTCTTGTTGTGCAGTCAGTTTCTCATAGGTGCAAATCGCCATTTCTAAGAATTGAAAAAGAGAGCCAAAGGAGCCCTTCCCTTCTTGTTCCTCTTCTTTGTATTTTTTAAATTCAATTTTCAATTCATCCAGAAGGGATGCCATTGTAAAAAGAAAAAAAAATTTTTTTCCAAACAACCACCCAAGTATTTTTAGTCCTTCAAGGATATTTTCCAAAAGTCCCAAAGTCAACAAACAATCCAAATAAACTGTTTCTTTTAAACACTTTCTTCTTTCTTCACTTTCTCTTCCTGGGGTTACTGTTTAGTTACAAAATTCCAGTTAAAATGTATCTTTTAGAGGTCTTGTTAGTTTTTAATGATTCTTTAAAGTTCTAGGCAATCTCCTCCTTGCTTTGAAATCCTGCTCCAATTCTTTTCCTCTCCCTTCCCACTTACAGCAAAAAAAATTTTTTTTTAAATGTTCAGAAATCCTTATTATCCCCTTCACATTTAATTATCCAGTTTAGTTATCTATTAATGCCAGAGCGGGTTTTTCTGATTTCTCATTCATTTCTGTTAGCTGTCAACATTGGGAAGGAGAGTGAAAAAGAAAAAAGAACTTTCCCTTTTAACTTTCACCCGCCGCTTATGAGTCCCTGGGAACGATGTGTCTTTTGCAGATTTTAAATCCCAGGGTACTTTCGATGTAGCTTTTTGTCCCAATCAGCAAAAAACCTTTCACTTCTTAATTTCCTCCTGCACTTTCTTTTCCGGCTGAGTACTTCTTTGTGGCGGCCATTTCTGACCACCACTCTTACTGCCTTCAGAAAAGGGAGTTTAGCCGGCTAAGGAAGAGAGGTGTGATTTCTCTCGACCCTGCCAGATCCCCTCTATCTTCGCCACCTTCTACGGGGCGGCTTAACCCTGAAGCTGGATGGCTCAGGGCACTCCAGAGGCGAGCACAGGCAGAAACCACGCACAATTGCGGATTCCTGCCTGGCCCCGAAGCGCTGCAAACCAGAACTCTCCGATATATCCTGTTCTAATACTAAGGGGATATGTCACTTTTTAAGAATAGAATAGAATAGAATAGAATAGAATAGAATAGAATAGAATAGAATAGGGAGTAGAATAGAATAGAATAGAATAAGAATTAAGAATAGAATAGAATAGAATAGAATTCTATTCTATTCCTAATTCTATTCTATTCTATTCCTTAAATTAGGAAGAGAATAGTTATAACTTTATTGTCACTTTGAATGTTTACAGATCGACATATATTAAAATGAAATTTCATTGCATACAGCTTTCAAAGGGTCACCACCTCAAATATACACTACATAAACATGACTACATATATGCATGCATATATACATATTGGATATATTTGATTTTATGAAATATGTTCTAGACTCTAGGGGGCATTCTCAAAAGCTGCCCAGCAGTGATATCCCCTTTTTTGCAGAACAGTAAATCCCTGCAACCGTTCTTCATACATTTTAGCCTCCAGTCCCCTAATCATCTTTGTTGCTCTTCTCTGCACTCTTTCCAGAATCTCACCATATTTTTTATAACATGGTGACCAAAACCAAAACCTTGACCAAAAGTGAAGGACTACCAGCACTTATATAGAAATAGTTTTCCAATTGGTTCTTCTTTTGAATGATTTGGGATGTGAGTTTTGACTTTTTTCTGAAGGAAGGAAGGAAGGAAGGAAGGAAGGAAGGAAGGAAGGAAGAAAGGACAGAAAGAAAGAAAGAAAGAAAGAAAGAAAGAAAGAAAGAAAGAAAGAAAGAAAGAAAGAAAGAAAGAAAGAAAGAAGAAAAAAATGGCGGAAGGATGGAAGGATGGAAAAAAAGAAGAAAAAATGGAAAGAAAGAAAGAAAGCAAGAAAGCATTTACAACCTTACATCTGATAGGCCAGATCTCTTCCATCATCTGTCCACAGCATAGATGTGGAGGTAGCTTTCCTGGTTGCATCCTGAGACTGAGCAGAATTTCAATGGGCTCAAAGGAGTCAATCTTCAGTTGTACCCCTATTCCTCGCTAACCATAGATGGTGTGTGATTTCATTTTCTTCCAGACACGAGAGAAGAAAATATTTTCCTATCATACAAGAGCTAGCAGTATAATTTGCAAGTCATAAGGAGGCTTAGTACAAACAGAAGAGATTTCTATATATTTTTTTTTTAAAAAAATAAAGCATCTATTGTGAGTACAATTATAAGCTTTCTTGCTCAAAAGTGTTGATAACACTAGTCAAACTCACAGCAGATTCCTGCCTCTTAAATGTCTGGACCGGCTCCCAATAGTAAGAACAAGAGTCAAACAGCCACCACTTCCCCTGTGGTAGCATATGCCCTGCCATTAGCTGTCTGAAAGCAATTTTAATAAAATACATAGCCCGGCCGAGTTGGCCCGGCAAGATAAATAAGCAATGTGGCAAAGAAGCTTTTGTTTAAAAGTAATTATTTAAACTATGTATTACAGGTAATTTCCCGCGACCAGTAAAAAGCCAAATGCTATCAGAATTTCAATAATGGTTTTTTGTGTTGCTTCTCCAGATAACGCGATATTATCATTTCGCTCTGCTCAAGGTGGCTGTTTTATTTTCATTCATGTCAAATGGAAGGCTAAATGGGGCCTAAACACATGTTTAAACATTGCTTGGGTATGAAAGCCAGAGAGGCAGTTTCGGTGACATTATTTTTATGATAATGTAATAGTCCTAGTTTCATAAACACATTGTCTAGTGAACTTAACAGGGAAAACAACATCTTTCTTTCTTTCTTTTTTAAATTTTCTTTTAACACCTTCCATTTTCATAAAGATATATTATATATTTTTATTTTGTAGTAAAATCCACTTAAAAGGTAAAGGTTCCCCTCGCTCATAATCATTCCTGTCTCTAGGCATGGTTCTCATCTTTGTTACAAAACCGAAGAGCCAGCACTGTCCGAAGGTATCTCCAGGGTCATGTGGCCGGCATGACTAAATGCCGAAGGTGCACAGAACGCTGTTACCTTCCCACCAAAATGGTCCCTATTTTTCTACTTGCATTTTTTTTTACATGCTTTCGAACTGCTAGATTGGCAGAAACTGGGACAAGTAATGGGAGCTCATTCAGTTATGTGGTGCTAGGGATTCGAACTGCCAAACTCCCGACCTTTTCTGATCAACAAACTCAGAGTCTTAGCCACTGAGCCACCACTCACAGAGGACTTTTAAAGGTTAGGTTTATATACTGAGAGAGCAAAGGAGTGATATTTTTCTGTCCGTTGTGTTCCTGGACCCTAAGTAAATTATAGGTAGTCCTTGATTTATCACCATAATGGATCTAGCCCAATAAATCATGACAGTTATAATTTTGCAGCTTTTTTGAAGTGGTTGTTGAGCAAACATCATGGTTTTTAAACTAACTCATTGTTTACTCTGGACCGTTTCTCACTGAAAACTGTAAGTAAAAGATGGGGGATTTGGCAAAAATGTTCTAAATTGCAGTCATGTGATTATGAGATGCTGAAAACAGCTCAGCAACCAAAATATGACCATGTGACTGTTGGGGGGTGCAGACATTGGAAATTTGGAACTAGGTCTTAAGTATATACCGTGTTTCTCCAACAATACGCCCCCCCCAATAGGAAGACCTAGCATGTTTTCTAGGCATAAAATGAAATTAAGCCCCTCCCCCCAAATTTAAACCTATTTTAAAACATGTGAAATTGGGGGGGGGGGGGAAAGGCGGTGGGAACTTGCCATTAGGAGTGCCCCGCGGGCAGCTACACCTCACCATCAGCCGGTCCTAACAGTGGATCATGGTGGAGCATGGAGGGCTCCCTTACCCACACCAAGCGCCTTTGCTGCAGACCCGGGTCAGCAGGTGGGTGGTGTTGGCGTGGATGTCCGCCGGCAGCATTTCAGATGCTTCTCAGGCCTCCGTAGCTTCCATGGTTCCCACCGGTGCTGGCGCCTCTCTCGCACTAAGTTTTGGTTTAATCCCGAACGGCTGGGTGGGTGTAAGAAGAGCCGAGTGAGCATCTCTGCTGCTGTTACCCTTGGTGCTCCAGCCTCAGGCTCTGCAAGTTTCCAAAAGTCCTGGTGCGTGGCCCATTCCTGTATTCCAAGTGTGCCCAGGCCAATCTGCAGCTGTCCGTCTCTCGCCAGCACCATCTCCAACAACAGCGGCAGCAGTGGCAGGAACCGTGAAGTTATGGAGGCAGGTCCCCCACGTGAGAAGCAGCTGAAACACCGCTGCTGCCGCTGTATTTGGAGCTGGAGCTGGCAAGAGAGGTACCAGTGCCGGTGGGAACCGTGGAAGCTATGGAGTCCTGAGAAGCAGCTAAAACATGGCCGCTGGACATCCCCGCCCGCCCGCTGACCCAGGTCTGCAGCAAAGGTGCTTGGTGGGGGTAAGGAAGCCCTCCGCACTCCACCATGATTGGCCATTAGGAGTGGCTGATGGTGAGGCAAAGCTGCCGGCGGGGCACCCTACGCGTGGCAGGGGAAAGAAATTAATTCACCCCTAAAAAGATGTCCTAGCCATTTTGGGGGGGCTCAAAAAAAAAAAAAAAGACCTGGCCTTATTATATGAGAAATACAGTACCTTTTGTGGGATCTGTTTTAATTTTGAACAGTTGCATAAGTCGAGCATTACTTGCAGTTTCTGTTACAGATAGACATCAACATATGACCTCAATCAAGCCCCAAGTTTTCATTGCTAAGCAAGACAGTTGTTAAGTGAGTTTTGCCCCATTTTATGGTCTTTCCTGCACAGTTGCTAAGTTCATCACTGCAGCTGCTTAGTAAGGAGTTAGCAACATGGTTGTTAAGTGAATCTGGCTTCCCCATTGACTTTGCTTATCAATAGGTTGCAAAAGTTGATCATGTGACCCTGGGACAGTGCAAATGTCATAAATGTGAGTCAGTTGCCAAACATCTGAATTTTGATCATTTGACATGGGGATTCTGCAACGGTCGTAAGTGTGGGAAAACAGTCAGAAGTCACTTTTTTTCAGTGTTGTTGTAACTAAATGAAAGGTGGTAGGTGAAGGACAATTATTAGAAGCAAAACCTTCTGTGCTGAAGGATCACCCTCAATTTTACAACTTACAGACCTTCCTTTAATTGGCCTTGCCCTGTTTGGGGTGCAAAAATCTAAATGACCACTAGAGGACAGCAAAAGCATACATACTTTTGCATACTAACTCTTTGCTGACCTCTAGTGTCTCTCTCCACAATTTTACACTTCATAAAATGAATTGATACACACGTATGAATCCACTCATATGCACACGCCTCCTGTTTTAATGATGGCAATTGTTAGCAACAAATGATACACACGTCAACTCTGTTGTTTATGCATTGATGGTGGAGGAAATTTACTTTGAGCCCTTGACATGTAACCGACCCTTCATAATATTTAATTATTGTTTTCACACTATCAAATATTTTTTTTTAAAAAAATGCAATCCTCCTTTTTAGAGGGACTTTGAACATTCAACCTTCTTTTGTGTGTGTGTGTGTGTGTGTGTGTGTGCGTGCGCGCGTGCTGCTTAGAAAACCTCTTTGTGACTAATAGCTTAGCTGTTCCTTTGGGAGATATTGCCAATATGCATTGTATTAAACGTAATATGATCCTGCAGCACACATTAGGGCTTACACTGCTACTTACATTTAATTTGAGTGATTCATGGCTGCAAACCATGCAGTGGGAGAATACAAATGACACGTTTAGTACAGTTTAATGCTAAGCGTTATTTAGAGAATAAACAAAGTGTTGTTTTCCCAATGAACCGATCTTCCTTGAAGACCAAGACCAGTAGTAGGAGCTAGAACAGACGACCTGCGTACAGGTGTTTTTCTCATTCTCCCTCCGTCTTCGGCGCTCCCGTCTTGTCTTTTATTGACTCCGTATTAACTTCAAGAACACTTTTAGTGTCTGATCAGCAACTGGCATTTGGGGTGTTCAGCTCTCATTTGCAACCCTGAATAGACTTAACCCCATGACGCTGTCATTCAGCCATTGTGTCAGTAAGTGGCCAATTTCCTCGCAACCCCCATCCCAGTCAAGGGCAGCTGAAAGGTCATGATTAAAACAGTGATTTGCCTTCGTTTCATATAACAGTTAGTCACTGTTTTATGCCAAGTTGTCAAAACTCTATATTTTTGTATGCGAAAGGAGAGGGAAATGATAACTTTCCGGGGAGAAAGAAACATTGGTCATGTTCCCTGTGGCATTGTTGAAAATTTATTTTAATTATTGTACTTGTCTCAGTTTGGGGCTGGGTGGAAGGCAGAAAGAAAAGGGATTAAATATGGCATTATGTTGCTAAAGTTTAAACAATTAATGGGGAGATTCCTCTTATTTTATTAATACATTTGGGCTTGTTATTTCAACCGTTGGCTTTATAAGTCAGGGATAGAGAATTCCCAGCTTACTTTGTTGACAAAAGCTATAATAATACTGGTGTTGCTGGAGCCAGTGATGTTCAAAAAAGAATGTCTGACAGTTCACATATAATGAAACTTTACAGCAAGTTGGATTTTAAATCTTCATTGTTTAGCTTGGGATCCTTCCAAGGATTTCTAGCGATGGATGGATGGATGGATACATAGAGATGATACGAGAGAGAGAGATGATAAATATAGTTATAGTTGTAGATGTAGATGTAGATATAGATACAGATATATAGATATAGATATATAGATATAGATATAGATATAGAAACATGGTAGGTAGGTAGATAAGTGATAGATGGATGGATGAATAGATAGAGATGATACTGTAGAAAGATATAGAAAGATGATACATAGACAGACAGACAGATAGATACATAGATGACAGATAAATAGATGAGAGAGAGATTATAGCTAGCTAGTTAGCTAGTTAGATGACAGATAGAAAGAAAGAAAGAAAGAAAGAAAGAAAGAAAGAAAGAAAGAAAGAAAGAAAGAAAGAAAGAAAGAAAGAAAGAAAGATAGATAAGAGAAAGATGATAGCTAGCTAGGTAGATGACAGATAGAGAAAGAAAGAGAGATAGATAGATGAGAGAGAGAGAGAGATGATAGCTAGCTAGACAGACAGATAGATAGATGAGAGAGTGAGAGAGAGAAAGATGATAGCTAGCTAGATGACATAGATAGGTAGGTAGATAGATAGATAGATAGATAGATAGATAGATAGATAGATAGATAGATAGATAGATAGATAGATAGATAGATAGATAGATAGATAGATAGGAGAGAATGATAGCTAGATAGCTAGATAGATGACAGTGACAGATAGATGAGAAAGAGAGATGATAGCTAGATAGCTAGATGACAGATAGATAGATAGAAAGATAGGATAAATAGATGAGAGAGAGAGTGAGAGAGAGAGAGAAAGATGATAGATAGATAGCTAGATGACAGATAGAGAAAGAAAGAGAGAGAGAGATGAGAGAGAGAGAGATGATAGCTAGCTAGCTAGACAGACAGATAGATAGATGAGAGAGTGAGAGAGAGAAAGATGATAGCTAGCTAGCTAGATGATAGATAGATATAGATAGATAGATAGATAGATGATAGATAGATAGAAACATAGATAGATAGACAAGTGTGTGTGAGTGAGAGAGAGAAAGATGACAGCTAGATGACAGCCAGATAGATAGATAGACAGACAGACAGACAGACAGACAGACAGATAGATAGTTGAGAATGAGAGAGTGAAAGATGATAGCTAGCTAGCTAGATGACAGATAGATAGATAGACAGACAGATAGATAGACGAGAGAAAGTGAGTGAGAGAAAGATGATAGTTAGCTAGCTAGATGACAGATAGAAAGAAAGAAAGATAGATGAAAGATAGATAGATAGAAAGATGAGAGAGAGAGAGATGATAGCTAGCTACCTAGCTAGATGATAGACAGACAGACAGACAGATCACCTTTGGGGTACAGCCCATGCTGGCCACAGGACCATGGAATTTGCCTTCGGATAATGCTTCGGATAATGCCTTCGGATAATGCTGGACAAGACGGGACAGGGAAACCTTTACTTCACCTCTTCTTTAAAAACCCATCCTTTGATCCAGCCATCTTGGAGAATGTTCAGGAGACACAAATAAGTCAATTAACTTATTAGCTAAGAAGAAAGAGACAAAATTAGGAAAACAAAATGGGGATGAGAAGTAATACAGGTAGTCCTGGATATAGATCCGTGCATTTAGTGACCGTTTGAAGTTAGAAGGATGCTGAAAAAAAAAAAGTTTTTCACACAACCATTGCAGCATCTCCATGGTCACATGATCAAAATTCAGATGCTTGGCAACTGGCATGTACCTATGGCAGTGTCCTGGGGCCATGTGATCACCTTTTGCGATCTTCTGATGAGAAAAGTCAAATGGGGAAACCAAATTCACTTAATAACCATATTACTAGTTAAACAACTGCAGTGATTTGCTGAACTGTGGCAAGAGGCCATCTGTGTCAAAATTGAGCAGCCCTCTCTCAACAGAGGGGGGAGGATATGACATCATCTACCTCCAATCTACAACATAGTCCTTTCAACAGACTCCACACCAGAGGTGGTATTCAGCAAGTTCTGACCAGTTCTGGAGAACCGGTAGTGGAAATTTTGAGTAGTTTGGAGAACTGGCAAACACCACCCCTGACTGGCCCCGTCCCCATCTATTCTCTGTCTCCTGAGTCCCAGCTGATCAGCTGGATCTTCTTTTGTTGCCCTGAACAGGAGAACAGAGCTGGAAAGCAGGTTAGTGGGGTGGGGAGGGAACGGAGATTTTGCAGTAACCTTCCCCTGCCACACCCACCAGGCCATGCCCATCAAGTCATGCAGAACCAGTAGTAAAAAAAATTGCATCCCACGACTGCGGTCCACACCCATTGGCACCAATCAGGTGACTCTGAAGACCCAGATAAACCTCCAGATGACCTTAACGACCCACTAAAAGGATGCAAATAACTAGTTGTCATCAAGGAGTGTAAATCGTTCCATTCCCCACCATCCAGCCAAAGCTGAAGAAGCTTGTATGAGAAGCGAAACCTTTTTCAAAAGAGAAAAACCAAGAAAGTCCAGTTGCCTTTTGAAAAAAAAAAAAACCATCTTTGGGATAACTGTGGCAAGAAAGGTCATAAAATGGGCCAAAACTCACTTAACAACTCATTTAGCAACATAAGTTTTGGGCTCAATTGTGGTCATAAGTCAAGGATTGCCTGTAGTGCAGACCAGGAAAAGAACATTGCTGTCTATTTGCAATGCAGGAGAGGAAATCTCGTTGCTTTCTTTCAGATACGTAACGGTTCTGTCTCCTTGCCCACTCTCAAAATTCACCCTTCAAATAACTCTCGGAGAGAGAAAGATTCACTTCGTATGAGGCCAGGAAGTGTTTCTTTGTTAGATCTGTGCTATAATTCTCTGAAAGCAAGCCAATAAATGTTCTTATTGACTTGTGCTTTAAGCATTTATTTATAGTCCACCGTCACAGATTAAAAATCAATTAAGATCCACAGAAACAGCCCAACCTACATATTTGTCTTTCTTTTTCTTCCCTCTTTTTTTTCCTCTGAAAGATTTTTTTTTCCCCTAAAAGATTTTACATTAAATCTTGCTGCTGTGCGTTATGGAGGATAATGAGACAAATGTACTCAGACTCTTATGTATTTCCAATAGAAGAGAATATACTGTGTGTAGTTCAGTAATGAACTGCATAGTCCATGGTGCTCTCTGAGTCCGGCTGTTGGCTTGCTGATGTTTCATTACCTGGCTAGGTAACATTATCAGTGCCAGTGAGTATGGGGTTTTCTCCTGTTTATATCACAGTAGCTTGTCCTCCCAGTTTTGGTGCAGGTATGGTTTTCTCCTTGGTAGTGTGATGACCCAGGGTGGGAAACAAAATAAACACAGTCACAAAAAACCAGGTGAAGCCCCTTTTATTCCTTCACTTTGCTTCCAAGCTCCAAATATCCTTGACTAGAGACAAAAAACTCCCACACAAGCAGTTACAAGAAGGAGGAAATGCCGTTTAAATTATAAAGAGTAAAAAAAAAAACACACAAACCAGGCAAGATAAGGGCTGGAGGACATCCACAGATACCAGAATACACACTGGGAAAGACGCCAAACTCAAAGAGGAACAATAAACTAGAGATATTTCCATGCTTTGTTTCCAGTACTCGCCCATACACATTGCCATCCTCTTATCTAGTTGTCACAGCTGCAGCCCATGAAGAGGATCAAAGCCCTCTCCTCCCCTGTAGACCATGTCTCTCCCTTATCTCCTCCCTGTGTGCCCTAGGATGGAGAGGGGATGGGCCTGGGTCCTCCTCTGACTGCTCAGCCGGCCTCTGCCTTTCCCCATCCTCCTCCACAACCTCCGGAGCCACACTTCCTCTCCCTGTCGGCTGTTCTTCCTCTCCCTCGGAGTCAGTCTCCACCAGAGGTGTGATAGGTAATTCCTTGATTAGGGTATTGTTTTCTGCTTGATTGTTTACATGATATTAATCACAATTACATTTAAATAACATTTAACACAGCACAGTACTTAAAGCAAAATATTTCAGTTTAGATCAGCATAAGTGCGACTGATTGGGGTCATTCAGGAGTGTCAAACTCAAGGTCTGGGGCTGGATCTGGCTCATGGGTGCTTAGATCTGGCTTTGGAAACAGCGAAGGACCGGCCCACGGTGCCTCTGCCAGTGAAAATGGTCTCCCAATCTCTGTTTTCGCTGGGATGGCCTCCTACAACTCTCAGCTAATGAAAGCAGTGGTCCTCCCGAGCTCCGTTTTCGCTGGCAGAGGGTTGCAAGAGGCCTCTGCAGCCAAAAGCGAGATTGGGAGTCTGCTTTCGCTAGGAGAGCGCTCGGGCCATCACAGGCACCCCTGACACAAGTGAAGTCCAGCTGGCCATGCCCACCCTGGCCACACCCATGCCAGCCCCCCAAGGTCAAACACTACCCAGATGTGGCCCTTAAAGAAATCGAGTTTGACACTCCTGGGGTAGATTGTAGGGGTGATACCAAATATAATTTTATCGTATTTTATTTATCTATATATTAAATTCACCAACATGGTTGCCAACATCCAATGACGGATATGACACAAGACGAAGAAGAGAAGGAAATATATTAAATTATTGTATTTTATTCCAATTTCATTTTAAATTGTATTTTATCCAATTCCATTTTAAACTGGTTTTATCAGATTTTAGATTTTAGTAATAATTTGTGTCTAGAACACTGCACTTGGACATGGCCCAAGGGCTAATCAAAGTAAACTAAGCTAATCACAATTACAGATCATTCAAAAGTGATAATTAAAATAAGGCTAAAAAGAAAACAAAAAGACCAGAACACATTCCTTCTGGAAACCAACACCCAGATAAAGAAGGATTAACATCGAGTTAGAAACAGCCCATCTACATTGGATAATGTATGGAGCAGTTGTCTACATTGGATAAGGTTTCTGTCAGCTCTGGTGGCACAGTGGTTAGAACACAATATTGCAGGCTAACTCTGACCACAGCCAGGAGTTCGATCCTGACTCAGACTTCCATCCTTCTGGGGCCAGTAAAATGAGGACCCAGATTGTTGGGGGAAAGAGGCTGACATTTGTAAACTGCTTAGAGAGGGCTGTAAAGCACTGTGGAGCAGTATTTAAGTCTAAGTGCTATTGCTATGTATAGTCTGTCCCAGCTGTTCCTTTTGTTGGTCACATCAATTCTTCAGATTTTCCTTGGAACCTCTTTAGTTAATCCAAAGGAATCTGGAGAATCTTTTCAAGTCATCTGCCTTTCCTTGGAACCAGGGGAAAGACATTACAAGTAGTCCTTGACTTCTAATGCTTCTTTTAGTGACTGTTTGAAGCTACAAAGAAAAGAGCTGTGATGGTGCAGTGGTTAGAATGCAGTACTGCAGGCTACTTCTGCTGACTGCTGGCTGCCTACAATCGAATTTCACCAGGCTCAAGGTTGACCCATCCTTCTGAGGTCGGTCAAATGAGGACCCAGATTGTTGGGGGCCATAGGCTGAAATTGTAAACTGCTTAGAGCACTGTGAAGTGGTATATAAGCTTAAGTGCTGTTGCTACAATGGCACTGAAAAAAAGTGACCTATTGCAGCCAGTGGTGGATTCTACCAGTTCAGCCCAGTTCAGGTGAACTAGTAGTAAAAAATGCTACCATTGGGCCAAACCAGTAGTAAAAAAAAAACAGCTACCGGTTCAGTGGAACCGGTACTACTTTTTTTCTTCCTCCCAACAATCAGCTGTTTCAATGATCAGCTGTGCCAGGATTCCCCTTGCCGACTTACTGCTTCACCCAGGAGGCTTCCCTGAGGCCCAGGGGGCCACAAAACAGAGCGCCGGGGTGTGTGTGCTGCACACAAAAAAAGAAGCCATGTCCACCTAGTCACTTGGCCACACCCGCGTAGCCACACCCACTTAGCCACACCCACAGAACCAGTAGTAAAAATATTTGCATCCCACCCCCTGATAACAGCATCTCCCTGGTCACCCGATCAAAATTCAGAGGCTTGACAACTGGCATATGATGGCTGCAGTGTCTCAGGGTTTCATAATCCCCTTTTGTGACCCTGTGACCAGCAGAGCCTAGGTGGAAGCCAGATTCTCAAAACAGCCGTGTAATTAACTTAACAACCACAGTGATTCACCTAACAACTGTGGCAAAAAAGGTTGTTAAGTGGGGCAGAACTCAACAGTCAGTCTTGCTTAGCAATGGAACTTTGTGGCTTAATTGTGGTCATAGTTCCTACCGCCTGGCCCAATCTCTCTCTCTCCTCCCCTCTCTTTTGTCTCCTTCTGATTCTCTTCCATTACTTTAAATCCCCTTTATTTTCTGGGTTTTTTTTTTTTTCCCTTTAGAACTACTTGGACTGTGAGTATGTCTTTTTGGAGTATTTTTGGAGGTAGTTTGCACTTGCCTTCTTCATAGGAGAGGGAGGGAGGGAGAGAGATTTGTATATTGAGTGTCATGGCGTGTGAATTTCTGTCCTTCTTTGCCGTAGCAGGAATACCACCAAAACTTTGATAGGTTGTGTCAGGAGCCTTTCTCTCTCTCTTCCTTCCTTCTCCTTCTCTGTGTGGCCGAACAAGGCACAAACAGAGTCATTTCCTCCCTGCCTATATCTGAACTCCAATTTTGTCTTTTTTTCAGGCTGAATTGAATGCGCTGCTCTCTGAACTACTTCTCTCTTGTCTCTTCCCCTGAATTCAATAATGTTCTACATTCTCGTGGATTATTAACAGCTTCTTCCTTGATTGCTTTGGGCGGCTTCAGCTTCAGATAATCTTTGGACTGCCTTCCCCATAAATTGTCGGCGGCTTCTTATTCAGTGGCAGCGAATATCATTTAAGATATTGGCTATTAATTATAGTTTCACCGTTGGGTTTCTGGAAGACAAAAGCCTACTTAGTAACCTTTTTTGCCGGGGTGCCAACCAAATGGGTGTAGTGGGTGGTCAGTATACAATATTACTCTCTTTTAGCCCCTGTTTTTCTCTGTCCTTTACAGAGGGCCAAAAAAAAAATATTACTGGTCAGTGGTGGGATTCAAAAAATGTTACTACCAGTTCTGTGGGTGTGGCTTGGTGGGCGTGGCAGGGGAAGGATCCTAGAAAAATCCCCATTCCCTCCCCACCCCTTTCCAAATCTGTTCTCCTGTACAGGGCAACAAAAGAAGACCCAGCCGATCATCTGGGACTCAGTGGGAGGCAGAGAATAGAGGGGGATATGGCCAGTCAGAGGTAGTATTTGCCGGTTCTCCAAACTACTCAAACTTTCCGCTACCGGTTTCTACATTTTAAGACATTAAAAGTTACTACAACATGTGTGGATATGTTCATTTGTTCGCTACCTAACCTGCTTTTAAGCCTCCATGTTAATATGGCCACAGGGGCTCTTGTGAAGTATTCTGATAGCCTATTACATTGATGGCTAATCTCAGGGATGGGATTCACATTTTTTAACAACCGGTTCTGTGGGCGTGGCTTAGGTGGTGGGCGTGGCTTGGTGGTCATGTGACTGGGCATGGCCAATATCAATATCACTCGCATCAAGGCACGCATCTCCTTGCCTGGCCTTTCATGACTGTGGGGATGCTGCAACAGTCATAAGTGTGAAAAATGGTCATAAGTCAGTTTTTTCAGTACCATTGTAACTTTGAATGGTCACTCCATACAAGCAAAGTACTAGCAGAGAAGGGGGAAAAAAACTCCAGAGAAGTTCCTGAGACAGGAAGTCTAGTCCTGCCAAGAATGTAATAAGGGTTAATGGAGAGGCAGGTTCTGTAAGCAACACCAGAATGTTTCCTTCCTGCCTTCCTTACAGGATTAGGCCAGTAATTTCTTCTAACAACCGGTTCTCCAAACTGTTCAGAATGTTAACAACCGGTTCTAGCAAATAGGTGCGAACCTTTTTGTCATCACGTGCCGAAAATGCATGCATGCATGCTTGCACTCATAATGCAATGTGTGCGTGACCACCTCCCACTTGCCCCACCCCCTGTGCATGCACATGTGACCCCCCCTCCCCTGCTCCTTTCACACATTGGCATGCGCTCCCCCTGTACTCCTCCGCCCCCTGTACATGCATGCGCAGCTCCCCCATGCCCTATTTTGGGCATAGTAGGTCGCCTTGCAGCCTTCTGGGAACAAAAACAGGCCAGCAGTCCCCCCGTGCTCCCCCCATGCATGCGCACACATCTCCCACATGTGGTCCCCCCACATGCTCCCCCCAGTCCCCCCACATGCTCCCCCAGTCCCCCACATGCTCCCCCCATGCATGCATGGCAGAGACCCGAAAATCAGCTGGCCGGCAGAAGGCACACGCCCATGCGCGGTGGAGCTGCGTTGGGGCAATGGCTCGCATGCCTACAGAGAGGGCTCTCCGTGCCACCTGTGGCATGCGGGCCATAGGTTCGCCATCGCAGGCCTATCATTTCCTCCTCTGAATTTATCCTCTCAGGTTTAATTGAACACTTTCTGGAAAAAAAAAGGAAAACACAGAAGTCCCTTCAAGGAGTCATTTTGTGTCTCTGTCCCTTCCCTCTCCTGGTTTTAATTTTGCTAATTCAACTCCACAGGGCTCTGCATCTGTTTCCTCTAATATTCAAGATAAATCACGATTACAGAGAAACCAACTTGCGAACGGGAGCTTTAAACTTTTTCCATTTCCCTTTCTCTTGGCCGGAGTCACCCAGAGAAATCATCATTTGGGCAACTAATATGTCTAAGTATTCCCTGAAAGAACCGGTGATATATTGGAGCTGTTGAAATGTCTCCACAAATCATTTTGCTTTACAGCTTTGATCCTGAAATATGTGAAATGATGCCTGATTTATGCCACTGATCCTTCTTTGAGATAGTGAAGTGTTCTTGCTTAATGTTATTAAATAAGTTCAAAGCTTCGCATCCCAGCCCGTTTGAAAAATGGCTTTCCCAGCCAGCTGTACTTGGTGTGTTCGTTTTAGGCAGTCCTGCTACTTTTGACACCCTCTTTCGTGTGATTTTTCTCATCACCTTGATGTACGCTCTCTTTAATGTCGCCGTTTTGTGGGTAATGCTTTATAAATCTTTATAGGTCTCAGCTATTCCAAATATCTACAAGAACAGAATAATTGGCCAGAAGTGGGGGTGGCCCGCATCCAAATCTAAATTTGCAATGTTTTCAAATGCATAATGCCACTCAAATCTTGTCTACGGAGATTCTTAGGCATCCAAGTCATGTTTGTCCCAAAGGAGCTTTTTCAAGAGGCAACTTCTCCAGTGGTGGGATTCAAATATTTTTACCACCAGTTTGGTGGGCGTGGCTTGGTGGGCGTGCTTTGCACATATGCACACACTTTGCATGCAGGTGCGCACCAAATGTGCACTTTGCACAGGCACAGAGGCATTTGTGCAGGTGCAGAGGCATTCTAACCTCCTGCAAGCCTGCACTTTCCCAGTTGCTTCAGCAGCTGTCGCGCAGCACTCTTCTATGCTGCCAAAAGCAGCTGCGCTTCAAATTCAGAGGATAAAGGTGAAGAAGCCTAAACAGGCAGGTGGGCCCAACAGCAGAGCGGCAGAGAGAAACGGTTCAGTCTCTACTGCTCATTGCTGCTATTGGCTCAGCAGAACCGTGCCGAACCGGTAGAATACAACCACTGAACTTCTCATTGAGAAGTTGGAGCTGTGCTTTCTGCAGATTGTTTTTCGCCCTGTGTCCCTTTACTGTTGAGCACAGAGGCAGGCTGTTGGGGGTATGTCTGTGCTGTCTGCATCTCAAACCAGAAAGTCCAGTTGCCTCTTGAAAAAGCACCTTTGAGGGCTACCCAAATCTTCCCATTTTCCTAGAGTTTTCTGAAAGTTGGATCATGGCAACTGGACTTATTTTCTCTTGTTGGCTTGAGACAGTTCACTGCTCATCCAATCAGCTTCTTTCAATCAGAGCAAGTTAGTTAGGCAGAAAGTCGTCGGAAGAGATTCCAACTCTTCTCACATGAACCTTAGGAACTTCCTTCCCAAAGTGTATTTGGGAATATGTTGATGAAGATGATGATGAAAAGGAGAAATTTTCTGTCAGTGAGAGCGATCAACCAGTGGAACAGCTTGCTTTCAGAAGTTATGGGTGCCTCATCACTGGAAGCTTTCAAGAAGAGGCTGGACTGCCATCTGTCAGAAATGGTGTAGGGTCTCCTGCTTGGTTGGGGGGGGGTTGGACTAGATCAGAAGTCTCCAACCTTGGCAACTTTAAGACTTGTGGACTTCAACTCCCAGAGTTCCTCAGCCAGCAAACTTTTACCCAAAAGCAGGCAAAGCAGGCAAGCAGATTGAGTTGCTCACAGAATCACAGATTCACTTAGAGATCTACCATTCTGCAATCTGCTACCTGAGTCTGCACTGAAAAATAGAACCTTCAGTCCTAGGGAAGGTTCAGCTGTGCTTCTAGATTAGCTAGAAAGCAAGAAATCCAACTATTTCCTGCTTTATTTTATTTTATTTGGCTTGTCAATTGCTTACAAGATAATAGGTGTAAGTAAAAACATAGTTATGAATACATGGATACATATAAGAAAAATATAAAACTAAAAGAAACAATATTTCTAGCTAATCTAAATCTCCCGGCACAACAGAACAGCTGATGGTCAGGGAAAAAAAAAAGGAAAAATAGCAACTTACCAAAGACAGGAAAGTTTGATGCCAGGTAAAGAGTGAGTGGGCAGGGACGGGAGGGCCAGGGCCAGCCAGTTCTCTGAACTGCGCAGAATTGTAACAACTGGTTCTATAGAACCAGTCCAGCCAGGTATAATCCTACCCCTGCTCTCAACCCATAATGTCAGGCTCAGGAGACAAGCCGGTGAGTCAATTCCGGTTGCAACCAATTGGATCAACCGTGGTTGAGGACCCTGCACTTGGGTTAAACGCTAGGAGGAAAACCAAACTGCATTCTTCACCTGCTTCTGAAGAGCTGGGCTATCTAGCTCTTAAAGCTGATTCTCATGTAGAAAGTTAGGACACACAGCTCTCCTGGAAGAATGAAATATTTTGAGGAATATTTTAAAAAAGGCAGGATAAAATATTTTCCCTAAAAGAGAAATAAAAAAAAAATCTTAAGGGAGACTGAAACTCAGAGCCCCAGCTCCCTGCCCCTAGCAGATATTTTGTGCCCATTAAGAAAGACTGGGCCAGCCTATCTACAAAACCAAAGACCTTCAGCTCCAGGGTGAAGGGATTAAGACATGACCCTCCAGGACATAGTAGGATTAACCCACTAAGACACAGAGCTCTCTACATTGCACAATCTCCTAAGGACTGTCAGGATTCTGGCAGTTGCCCCAATTAAATCATGAGTCTTGAGCCAAACTTCCAAAACTTCCAAAACTTCATTTATTGGGAATTAACATGTCCGACATTGCCTGGGTGTAACTGACTCTGAGATACATAATTCATTGTCACCCTTGACCTTGGTTTTTCCCCATCCCCTGGGTGTATCATAATTCATATTCTCCAATGGGACACATCCATAGCCAAGAGTCATCAATCATGTTTTCCAGTTAGAATTCTGCCCGGCAGAAACTTCAGTTACCTAGTTACTATCTTTGAAAACTATTTATGGAATGCACTTTTGATTTCCAAGCTGCCACACTGCTCCACCTCCCTTTCTGTTGACAACTCTAAAAAGTCCATAGAAATATTTTATGAGTTGACATTGATATTGCATCACCCTCAGAAACTTCAATCAAACTTCTCAGACAACCTACAGAGCCAGCTATGACCCTTACATAACCCCTACATGGCCCCATGGGAGTCTGACAACAGCCAATAGAATACATGTTCTTGCATAGGAACAGGAAGCTCAAGTGCAAAGCCCAAGAGAAGGTATAAATACCCCTTAATCTCAACTCCATGTGATCAGCTGGCCAGAATCACATGTGCTTGGTGGTTCTGCTTCATCATTAAACCATCTTTCCAATCAGCTTCCAGCCTCCATTTTGTCTCCAGTGCCTTTCTCCCAGCTTGGAACTACTGAACCAGATGGATGTTTCTTTCAACGCTCAGATCTTCAAAAATGCAATTCTCAAAACCAAAACTTCTATGTGGGAAAAACTTACAGCTGGCACTTCTTGTGCAGTTAGACAAGGAAGGATACACAGACTGTCTTTGACGAACTCCAACTTTCCTTTTGCTGCATATACGCACGAGAGGATCCTTGACACCGACTCACCGATGTCTGAAGCTCTTCCATAGCTTTTGTGAAGTGTTGCAATGCATCTGCCCAACATCCCCTGTTCCCTAAAGAGCTGTTGAAATACAAAAGATTGCATCCACCGTACCTAGAAGGAATTGAGAAAACTGTAATAAGATGGTTGTTCTTATTTTTGTTTGTTTGTTTATGACTTGAGTTCTTTTCAAAGGGCTACTGTTGTTTTTCCTGAAATAATGTATGGCCATGATATTTTATCGTTGACTGCCCAGCTGAACAATTGTTTTAGTATTGGAGGACTTCCGC
This sequence comes from Pseudonaja textilis, assembly GCF_049901715.1. Taxonomy (NCBI): domain Eukaryota; kingdom Metazoa; phylum Chordata; class Lepidosauria; order Squamata; family Elapidae; genus Pseudonaja; species Pseudonaja textilis. The sequence continues at coordinate 66,318,962 of NC_141994.1, forward strand.
TGGGAACATTTGGAAATGTTAGTGTGACAGATTTTGCTGCTCCCCTCTTTTCGGTGTGAAGACAACCTTGAAGATGCAGCTGAAGTAAACACATGGGGGAATGAAAGTTAGCCGTAAAGTTTTGTAACAAGGCAAACCTGAAATAAAAGTAAGGTCAGAAATGAAATTTAGTAAATAGACCATAATATTTAAACCGATAGAAGTGTCTTTCCCCAGCACAGAAAGCAGAGTTGCATCCAGTTTCATTCAATGAATTGTTGGGGGTCTGATATACTTATCTAGACAAGGAAGACTATACAGACTCTCTTTGACGAATTCCTACTTAGAACAGAAAAATAATTAACAACTTGAATTATTTGTAAATAATTTTTTAAAGGATAAAAGCTTCCTGCCTACACAATACAATGCTAATCTTCTTACTCTTGAGGTCTATTTTCTTCTTGAGGTCTGTTCAGTAGTAGGTTCGGTGAAATCCGCTGTCAAGTTCCATAGTGATTTGTTGCACAGTCAGCCAGATGTTCAGACAGTTTTGGGCATTTTTAATTTACCTATCAAGTCCTTCCCGAGAAGGTTTTGTGATGTTTTGTGATGTTAGAGGTATCATCCCAAGATGTAAGCCAGTGGTGGGATGCAAATTGTTTTGCTACCAGTTCTGTGGATGTGGCTTGGTGGGCATGGCAGGGGAAGGACTGCAAAATTCCCATTCCCTCCCCACCCCACTAACCTGCTTTCCAGCTCCGTTCTCAAATGCAGGGAAACAAAAGAAGACCTAGCCAATCAGCTGGGACTCAGGAGACAGAGTGGGGCCGATCGGAGGTGGGATTTGCTGGTTCTCTGAACTACTCAAAATTTCCACTACTGGTCAGAACCTGCTGAATACCATCTCTGATGTAAGCTGTTCAAGTAAAGTTGCCTTTCACAATTGACTATGGGGATTTTGTCAATGCTGATGGTGTTCAAGTGGTGTGCTAATTGTTTTGGGGTTGCTCCCAAAGTGCTTATTATTATCAATACAACTTTTGGTTTCTTTCGCAGATTCAGTCTTTATTATTTGGTATTATATTATTATGACTTATGAAATCAATTGCCTAAAATCAAACTTTCTTGTTCGTTGATAATTTCTCATCGGTTGATGCTTTGAATGTGATCTTAATTATCGTAGTTAATGGCATTGTTGGCTATTTATAAGCCAAAGTTATAACTTTACATGTGTGTGTGTTGTGTGTATATAATATAGGTTTAGGTTTATAAATACACACACACACACACATACACACATACACATGTAAAGGTTCCCCTCGCATATACATGCTAGTCATTCCCAACTCTAGGGGGCGGTGCTCATATCTCCATTGCAAAGCCAAAGAGCCAGCGCTGTCCGAACATGTCTCCATAGTCATGTGGCTGGCATCAGAGGTGGTATTCAGCAGGTTCTGACCAGTTCTGGAGAACCGGTAGCGGAAATTTTCAGTAGTTCAGAGAACCAACAAATCCCACCTCTGACTGGAGAAGATTTTACAGTATCCTTCCCCTGCCATGCCCACCAAGCCACACCCACAGAACCGGTAGTAAAAAAAATTGAATCCCACCACTGGCTGGCATGACTAAACGCCGAAGGCACACAGAATGCTGTTACGTTCCCACCAAAGGGGTCCCTATTTTTCTACTTGCATTTTTACGTGCTTTCAAACTGCTAGGTTGGCAAAAGCTGGCGCAAGTAATGGGAGCTCACTCCATTAAGTGGCGCTAGGGATTCGAACCGCCAAACTACTGACCTTTCTGATTGACAAGCTCAGCATCTAGCCACTGAGCCATTATGATATATATGTGTGCGTGTGTGTGCGTGTGTGTGTGTGTGTGTGTGTGTATGTATATGTATATGTATATGTATATGTATTGTATTCAGCTTTGTTCAGGTATTTTCCATCATTATAGTTGTGCTTTTAAAGTTGTAGCAACGTTTCGGCAGAATCTCATCTGCCATCATCAGGCTTCTGTATTGTGTTCATCTGTATATATGTATACATATATATATATATATTCTGATTTGTTTTTCAAATTTTCCAAACTTTATGTAACTACCTCCAGTTCTTCTTTTATCTTCTCGCTGGAGAGATTACATATGACCTTTAATGGTAGTATTACATTCAGGTGTAGGTCTGTAGTTTTTAATGCTTTATTTCAACCCGGAGTTTCTCTAAAGGTTGGCACCCTTGTAAAGGAAGCTATTGTTTTTCCAGTTTTATTCTCTTGCTTCTTGACATTTTCTTTGAATATTTCTTCACAGTGCTTTTGATCTTCTTTTATTGCTAGGAATGCTGGTGGGTGGTTTTCTTGGTGTTGTTTTTCATTCCTTTTTCTTTCTAAAAGTAGTTTTATTTAATGTTTTGAAAGAGTATAAATAAAATTAAAAAGATATACACTGGTATATTACAGAACAGAAAATAAGGTGCAGATAATTTAATCTACTGAACTTTAAATTGACCGTATTTGGTTAACATATTAATCTCTAACAAAGCTATAAATATTAAACAGTATGTTAGATCAATACTGAAAGTTATAGATCGGGTAGGATTCTACAGATCAGAAGCCACATTCTGATGAAGTGCAAATCCATACGTAATGTTGTAATCGAAGAAGAGTTTCCAATTAGAATTAAATTTTGTGAAAAGGAAGAGGGGATTTTTTTGTCCTGCATGGGGGACTTATAAAAAGCAGATTAGTTTCTTATTGATGAATGAGTAACTTAAACATCTTAACATTGTCATCCAAAAAAAGATTTTATAAATGTGAAATCAGGGATCCAGTTTAGGTGTTCTTTTAAAATGACAAACATCTGACATGGATTTACAGAATTAGGATCGAACTAAATGGTAATGTTCATCTAGAAGCAAGCAATACGTTTAAAACCTGTCACCTGGAAGAGGAATAATCCAACAATGCTTGAACATTCAATATTTATTTATTTATTTGTCAATTGCTTACAAGATAATAGGTATAACTAAAAACATAGTTATGAATCCATGGATACATATAAGAAAAATATAAAACTAAAAGAAACAATAGGACAGGGATGGTAGGCACTTTGGTGCGCTTATGTACACCCCCCTACAGACCTCTTAAGAAAGGGGTTAGGTCAATAGTAGACAGTCTAAGGTTAAAGTTTTTGGGGTTTGAGGAAGAAACCAGGTAGAGTCAGGTAGAGTATTCCAGAAATATGGAAGCCTCTTTTGCATTCATTTTGGGCTCCTTTGTCTCTCCTTCCTAAAATGGCTGCTGGGCCTTAGTTTCTTTGACCTCCATTCTGAATGGCTTTTTAGTTGCTCACTTTTCTCCAACGTGCACACTTTGGTGAAATTAAGGAGAAGACGAGCGATTACCTCTTCAGACCCACTGAAATGGTTCTTCCAGCTTGCATCCTTATGGTCTCATTAAGAGAATGCTCACAGCAGGCCTGACACTGGTGAACATTTTCAGAGCTCATTTGCTTACATTAGAAAGAGGCAGAAAAACAACCAGACAAATAGTGCTTGAACCGCAGGAGGTCGAGGGTTGGCAATTCCAATTATCTAGGTTAGTCAAGTCTTTGGAAAAGTTAGTGACTCTCTTGCTTTTAGGTGAAACGGGGCTGGGGTGGATGGGTGAGGCCCATGCATTTCTGAATCTGCTCCACATAGACAAGACAGACGGGCCCTTTCCACAACATCCCAAACGGCCAGTTTACAAACAATAAAGTGATACCAGGTAGAACATACATGTTAACACTGGAGAAGTGAACCATGGCCCTCCCTTTTGACTAGAGGGAACAAAGGTTTAGTCAGTTTGGCAACCTAGACTTAAGAACATTTGAATTACTTCTCCTCCTCTCTCCTCCTCCTTCTCCTTCTGTCTCCTCCTCCTCCTTCTCCTTATTCTTCTCCACCTCTCTTTCCTTCTCCTCCTTCTCGTTCTCCTCTCTCTTCCTCCTCCTCCTCTCTCCTTCTCCTCCTTCTCTCTCCGTCTCCTCCTCCTTCTCTTTATTCTTCTTCACCTCTCTTTCCTTTTCCTCTTCCTTCTCGTCCTCCTCTCTCTTCTTCTTCCTCCTCCTCCTCTCTCCTTCTCCTCCTTCTCTCTCCGTCTCCTCCTCCTTCTCCTTATTCTTCTCCACCTCTTTTTCCTTCTCCTCCTCCTTCGCTCTCCTTCTCTTTCCTTCTCCCCTTCCTTCTCCTCCTCCTCTCTCTTCCTCCTCGCCCTCTCTCCTTCTCCTCCTCCTTCTCTCTCCTTCTCCTCCTTCTCCTTATTCTTCTCCACCTCCTTTTCCTCCTTCTTCTCTCTCCTTCTCCTTCTCTCTTCTCCTCCTTCTCTCTCCTTCTCCTCCTTCTCCTTATTCTTCTCCACCTCCTTTTCCTCCTTCTTCTCTCTCCTTCTCCTTCTCTCTCCTCCTCCTGCTCCTCCTCCTCCCAAATATTATTTATTGGTGCTTTAGACTTTGCATCTTTATGTAAAGAGGCTGTGTAAGTTGCTTGCAGTCTATTTCAGCTGGAGAGATATATAAACCCTGGGAAGTGAGGGAGGTGAGCTGGGGTCCCGATGACCCGGTCACTGATTATGAGTGAAGAAGAGGGATGCGCTTGCAAGAAAGACATGCTGTAATGACAGAAGCACTGTGTCCATCCTGGTTTTGTCAAAAAGGAACTTGAGCGTTTTAAGACATCCTTTCCAACTCAAAAATCTCATAGGCTGTGACCGATGTTGTAGGATGGGACGGACTTCTTCTATTTGACAATATCCATGTCTTTGGGAATTGTTCAAGAGTTCAGAAATGAGGGGAAGAGGGAGCAGAGGTTATGAAATTCATCAGCCAAACATCTTGGACTATGCAGAAGGAGTCAATCTTCTTAATAAAAAAAAGATAGGAGTACAAGATAATCCTCCACTTGCAACACTTTGCTTAGTGATTGAAGTTATGACAGCACTGAAAAAATGCCCAATGACCATTTTTCACATTGATGACCATTGCAGCATCTCATGCAGAGGTGGGTATTCAGCAGGTTCTGACCAGTTCTGGAGAACCGGTAGCGGAAATTTTGAGTAGTTCAGAGAACTGGCAAATCCCACCTCTGATTGGCCCTTTCCCCATTTATTCTCTGCCTCCCGAGTCCCAGCTGATTGGCTGGGTCTTCTTTTGTTGCCCTGTACAGGAGAATGGAGCTGGAAAGCAGGTTAGTGGGGTGGGGAGGGAATGGGGATTTTCCAATAACTTTCCCCTGCCACGCCCGCCAAGCCACGCCCACAGAACCAGTAGTAAAACAGTTTGAATCCCACCACCGATCCCATGGTCATGGGATCAAAACTCAGAGGCTTGCCAACTGACTCATATTTATGACGGTTGCTGTGTCCAAGCATCAGGTGATCAACTTTTGCGACCTTCTGACAAGCCAAGTCTACAGGGAAGCCAGATTCTCTGGACAACCATGTTACTAACTTAAATGCAGTGATTCGCTCCACAAACGTGGCAAGAAAGGTCACAAAATGGAGCAAAAGTCATTTAACAACGGTCTGGCATAGTTTTGGACTCAATTGTGGTTGTAAATTGAAGACTACTGTACTGGCTTCAACAGAGAGGAGGAAATCTACATAGATTCTCAGACATTCAGGTCCTAATTATCTCAAATGTGCAATTGGACTTTCTGTTTTTTTTCTCTGAAGACGTTTCGCTTCTTACCAGGGGTGGGATGCTACTGGTTCTGCCCAGCTCTATAGAACCGGAAGCTCTGAAGAGCAGCAGATACCGAACCAGTTCTGTGTTCGCTGCTGTTTGGCCCACCCGCCCACCTGGGCTCTTACCTCTCCTTTATTTCCTGCTTTTTCAACTCAGCTGGTTTGCGTGGCACAGCTGCAGTTGAAAAAGCAGGAAAAACGTGGCGTGCAAAACATAATCACCGAACCGGTAGTAACACTGGTTGAATCCCACCCCTGCTTCTTACCCAAGAAGCTTCTTCAGCTCTGACTGGATGGTGGGGTATGGAAGGATCAATACTCCTTGCAAATGACAGCTAGTCATTTGCATCCTTTTAGAGGGTCGTTGAGGCCACTCCACACCCATTTGCACTGCTCAGGGGATGCAGAGGAACCTCCAAGTGGCCTCAACGACCCTCTAAAAGGATACAAATGACCAACTGCCTGCAAGGAATATCAATCCTTCCATACCCCGCTACCCAGTCAGAGCTGAAGAAGCCTCTTGGATGAGAAGCAAAATGTCTTCCAAGAAAAACCAGAAAGTCCAGTTGCCTTTTGAAAAAGCGCCTTTGGGACAGAGAGGAGGAAGAGTGAATAAAACCTTTAGGTAAATATTAGTGGATAAATTCTGGTTAGGCAGGCCAGCTTGGCGTTCGAGGAACTTTTGCAAGCCTTCAGGAGTAAGATTGGTTGCGCAGTCCGAGAAACAGGTAGGGGGTTAAAGCTTTGTTCTTTCCAAACTCCTTAGCTTCTTTTGCAGGTGAGGGGTGTGTGTGTGCCATTTGTTTATTTATTCCATTTACATAGCCGCCCATCTGACGGTTGTGAAATAATTGCTGTGGAGTGGTGAGTGGAGGTGGGGTTGGAGGAATTTCTGAGCCATAGTTATACAGAGCTAATTAGGGCAAGTTCTCACTAAAGTGCTTGAAATGCGTCTGTCCAGATTTCTTCCCATCTGCGATACGTTTCTATATAAGAGAAAGCTGTCGGCTGGCTTACCTATGTTCTCCTGATTGCTGAGGTCTACTCTGACCCCCATGCCTTGTCCCCCTACCATCTGCTCCAGCTTTTCCAGCAATCACTGCCCAACTTATACTGGGACTACCTGTTGGAACAGATTCGGTACCAGATGGCGAGCCCAGGGATGGGCTGCTGGAGGTTCGCAAGGAAGCTGAAAAAGGGCCAAAGGATGGGTCACACCTGAAATCCTTCTTTCCTCCATCCACCCTTCAGGTCTCCTTTAGCTCCATGTGTATTAAGTAGCAGTTCAGAAGATTTATTGCTCAAGCTCATACCCAAGAATCTAGTCCAAGGCTCTTCAAACTTGGCAAGTTTAAGACTTGTGGTCTTCAACTCCCAGAATTCCTGAGCTAACATGACTGGAGAAGAGATTGACTTTAGTTGAAGTCAACTAAAATTTAGTACTGAATCGGTGCCGGATAAGATCAATGGAATTCAAGAAGGGTTGGATTTGAATCTTTTGTGGCAACGTAATGATACTAAATACTTTATGCATCATTAGTGCGTAATGATACTTTGGTCGCCACGATGTAAAAAAGATGTGGAGACTCTAGAAAGAGTGCAGAGAAGAGCAACAAAGATGATTAGGGGAGTGGGGGATAAAACATAGAAAGAACGGTTGCTGTAACTGGGTATGTCTAGACTAATGAAAAGAAGGACCAGGGGTGACATGATAGCAGTGTTCCAATATCTCAGGGGCTGCCACAGAGAAGGCAACCTATTCTCCAAAGCACCTGAAGGCAGGACAAAAAGCAATGGATGGAAACTAATCAAGGAGAGGAGCAACTTAGAACTAAGGAGAAATTTCCTGACAATTAGAACAATTAATCTGTGGAACAACTTGCCTCCAGAAGTTGTGAATGCTCCAACCCTGGAAGTTTTTAAGAAGAGATTGGACAACCATTTATCTGAAATGGTACAGGTTTTCCTGCCTAAGCAGGATGTTGAACTCACTAGAAGACCTCCAAGTATCATGTAATGTCTGAAATTAATAAGGCAGGATCTTTAAACACAGCAAATGTTGAACTCCCAATTATTGGGAAACAGTTTGGGCATCTAAATTTTATATTTCAGAGTGCAATTGATATTGTTGTGTCTGATTTTTTAAAAGGAAGTAATAGCTACCTTCCATTAATAGCAGCCATGTGTCTTGACAACTTTCTTTGGATAGAAATTAATTTGTTCTGAAAGCCTCAGTGAGTTTTACTGATGCTTAATTTCTTCTGAATTATTGAAAGATCTACTTTTATGTTTGCAAAAAAAATTGTTCAAGGCTAAAAGGACAACCTTCCCCATTAATCGTACGATGTTTCAAATATCTCAGAGATCTTTATATTTGAATAGACCCTTTATTACCTGAATCCCTGTTTGGGGGACTATTCAGTATTATGGACTACATGTAGACCTTGATTAATGGCTACCTTGTTTAATGACTGTTCAAAATTACATCGATGCTAAAAAAAAAGTAACTTTATGATTGGTCCTCACACTTACGACCATTGTAGAATTCCTGTAATCACATGATTGAGATTTGGGTGCTTTGCGACGTGCAATTGTTTATGAGCATCTTGATGTCCCATACTTACATGAATATCGTTTGCGTACTTAACAGCTGATTTTTAGTAGTTACTTGCAGTTTTTGGCTAAACTACACCCATAACAAACCATTGGTTTGTTTAACAACCATGGCATTCACTTAAAGACCACAGATTAACTGCATTGATTGGCTTAATGTTTGCTACAAAAAGCATAAAAATGGATCAGTCATGTTTTCACCACAGTCAAATTTTATGATAGTTATGATTTATGACTGTAGTGAGCAGGCTCCATTACAATCAGATAACAGATAATCAAAGTTTGAAGGGACCTTGTAGGTCATCTAGTCCAACCTCCCACCCAAGCGGGAGACCCTACATCATTTCTGACAGATGGCAATCTAATCTCTTCTTGAAGGTCTCAAGTGATGGCGCTCCCACAACTTCCGAGGGCAAGGTGTTCCATTGGCTGATTGTTCTTACTGTCAGAAAGTTTCTCCTTATTTCTAGGTTAAATCTCTCCTTGTTCAGTTTCCATCCATTATTCTTTGTCTGGCCTACAGGCTCTTTAGAAAATGGCTTGACCCCTTCCTCTCTGTGTGACCCCCCTCCTCTCTGTAATCGTAACTCAAAGACTACCTGTAAATTATTCTTTCTAGTTAGAGGTAGATTTTGGGAAGGGCTTTGAGAGGCCTTTGGGAATCATGCAAAATGCATTCCAGCTGTACATGATTTCACGAGTATGCTAGAATGATTTTTAGGGTCCTTGTTGTTCTCTGAGCGTGGTGGTTTACTTGCAGACATTTCATTACTATCCTGGGTAACAGCACCAGTGCTAGTAGGAGGTAGGGTTTGCTCTCAATTTATATTTCAGTGGCTTTCCCTATCAGTATTGGTGGCAGTGACATTGATGTTTCTTTGGCTGGGCTGTTTAGCGTTAGCTTGGTTGGCGGTTCCTCAATTGGGGAAATATTATTTTTGTTTCTTGATTGTTAGTCTAGTATAGGGGTGTCAAACTCGATGTCATTGAGGGCCGCATCAGGGTTGAGTTTGACCTCAGGGGGCCAGGGTGGGCATAGTTGGGGTGAAAGGCCAGGTCAGCGTCACTCGTGTTGAGAGTGCCTGCGGTGGCTCGAGCGCTTTGCCAGTAAAAACGGGCTCCTGAGCTCCGTTTTTGGCTACGATGGCCTCCTGCAACCCTCTGCCAGTGAAAACGGAGCTTAGGAGAGCCGCCTGCAGCCCTTTTGAGCTCATTTCCATTGGCAGAGGCACCGTGGGCCAGTCCCTCACTGTTTCTAAGGCGGCCCTGTGGGCCATGTATAAGCATCCTGTGGGCCAGACTGACCCCCAGGCCTTCAGTTTGACATCCCTGGTCTACTGCAAGTCTTGGTATTAATCTCTGCTCATCTGGGTGTTGATTGCTGGTGAGGAGGTGGTTAGATATTTTTGCTCCCTTTTTGGCTTGTTGATTGTCTCTTTTGAAGAGCCCCACAATTTAACCTTGAACTACAAATATTCTCTTTAGCTCTGCCAGCTTATTTAACCCTTAGCTCCCATCAAACTACTGGAATCGATTTCCAGTGTGAAAAATTGTTCCTGTCCTTTATTATAGGATAAAGGTAAAGGTTCCTCTCGCACATACGTGCTAGTTGTTTCTGGTTCTAGGGCGCCATGCTCATCTCCGTTACAAAGCCGAAGAGCTAGCGCCGTTTGAAGATGTCTTCGTGGTCATGTGGCTGGCATGACTAAATGCTGAAGCCACACAGAACGCTGTTACCTTCCCGCCGAAGTGGTCCCTATTTTTCTACTTACATTTTTTTTCGTGCTTTCAAACTGCTAGGTTGGCAGAAGCTGGTTCAAGTAATGGGAGCTCACCCGTTATGAGGCGCTAGGGATTCGAACCGCCGAACTGCCAACCTTTCTGATTTGACAAGCTCAGCGTCTTAGCCCCTGAGCCACCGTGATAGATACTACCATATATTGCAGGATCCAATCTGGGTCAGTCACCAGTACCAGCGGTTTTGTCTTCCAGGCTTGAACCCATCATCAGGCCTGCCGTATATCGAACACCTTGATTTGGGATTCCTTTTCCCCATGTTTCTCTCTCTCTATCACCCTCTCCCCAATTAAAGGAGAGAAACTGACTTGTCCCCCCAGTAATGCAGACCCTCCTCTTGCAATCTACAGTTGGGCCAGAGGAAGAGAACAGCCGGCACACAAAATAAGACAACCTGATACACTGAAAAGGTGTGAAAAGAAACTACAAGAAGGGGAGGGGAAGAAAAAAAAAACCCACGCGAACTTTTCAATTATTTTAACACCTTGCCTTTTCTTTTCTCTCTTTTTTTTAAAAAAAACAAAATGCACACCTTCTCCAAGATATGTTGAATCAGCAGCAGGTGACAGGGAAGAAGGAAGAGGGAATGGGAGAGAGAGAGAAAGAGAGAGAGAGAGGGGGGGGAGAGAGAGAGAGAGAGGATTGTGATGTAATCTTGAAGAAAATCATCTTTGTAATAAGGTTAATTAAATTGGGCTGTGAGTTTCTGACAAGCCCGTCATACCCTTGCCAGTAAAATCTGGCCTCTTATTTATCAAAGTTCAGAGAGAGAGAGAGAGAGAGAGAACGATGGCAACACCACCTGCCCGAGTTTCAAAGAGACGTAGACAGTCTGGCAAACAACAGGAGAGACTGAACAAATCAAAATGAACTTTGTAGGCAAATGTCTTTTGTCTTCTTGAGATGCTGTTGAGCTGAACCCACGATCAGAATCTCCCGTCAAAGGAGAGAGTGTTGAAACGCCTGCTTGGGCCCTTCTGTTTTGCAAAATAAATAAATTTAAAAAAAAAAATAGGGTGGATCAGCTGATAACCCAGGGCCTTGGGTAGGATTAGAACTCCTGGTCAGGTTTTCTGCCCCCCATGCTGGTTGTCTGAGGGCTTGATGCTGCCGAGAACGTCTGCCGAATCCCTTGCCCCCACCGTGCTCCGTGTCAAAAATGTTTATGTAATAAAACATCGCTAATTGAACATTTCAGAGGGAAACATTATTTTAACTCTAATTAGATATGATTACAGTTTCTCCTTCCTCGTGCCTGTGTGAAATTGCAGAGAGAGAGAGAGAGAGATGAAGAAGAAAAATGTGGGGGGAGGGGAAATAGTGCCTCCTGATTGGTTTTGCTGCTGAAATTGTTTCAAAGGGTTTTTGCCTTCACTGAGTTAATAATAGATTTTCTCTGGTTTTTTTTATTTTATTTATTTCCTCCCTTCTCTCTTCCTCCTCCTCCTCCTCCTCCCGTTCTGCAAATAAACTGAAGGTTGGAGAAGGAGGATACTTAATCAAATATCTAATGTATTAGAATCACAGATGTTCAAGGTTTTCCTTGGGGAAAAGAACATGAGCCTCGTCACTTCTAGTAAGGGCTAATGAAAGAAAATTGGGTAGGAAGCTGATATTTCCAAGGAAAGGTGTTAAATACTTGTAGTGACTCTCAAACCATGTCCTGGTTAAACGTGTGCCTTGGAAAATTAATCCACCATATTAGATGCACTCGCTAATATTTGTCCCTTTGGGCACATTTTCTGTCTTGTGGAACTTAGATGGAGTATAAACATCACATTAAGCTACGGTTTACCCAAAGGAGCTTTCCCCCCACCCACCCACCCCCCAAGAGGCAACTGGACTGCCTGATTTTTCTTCAAAGACGTTTTGCTTCTCATCTGAAGACACATCTTCAGCTCAGCTCAAAAGGCTTCTTGGATGAGAAGCAAAGCATCTTTGAAGAAAAACCAAACAGTCCGGTTGCCTCTTGAAAAACAAAAGAAAACAGCACCTTTAAGACAAGCCCGACCTGGAGGACTGGTAATCTGCGTAGACCTTAAGCTACAGTTTAACTTTTTAAAAATGTACAGGGAGTTGTCAGCTTACAGTCATTCATTTAGTGAGCATTCAAAGTTACAATGGCCCTGAAAAAAAGTTTTCATGCTTACGACTGATGCGACATCTCCATGGTCACACGATCAAAATCTGGGCACTTGGCAACTGGCATGTACTTATGACAGTTCCACTGTCCCGGGGTCATGTGATCACCAGATACAGATGACCAGACTTGGAAGGGGCCTTGTAGGTCATCAAATCCAACCCCCTGCCCCAAAAGACCTACATCATTTCTGACAAATGGCAGTCCAATCTCTTCTTGAAAGTCTCAAGTGATGAAGCTCCCACAACTTCTGAGGGCAAGCTGTTCTACTGATTGATTGTTCTCACTGTCAGAAAGTTTCTCCTTATTTCTAGGTTGAATCTCTCCTTGTTCAGTTTCCATCCATTATTCCTTGTCTGGCCTTCAGGTGCCTTGGAAAATAGCTTGACCCCTTCCTCCTCTTTGTGGCAGCCCCTCAAATATTGGAAGACTGCTATCATGTGTCTCTTGGTCCTTCTCTTCACTAGACTAGCCATGCCCAGTTCCTGCAACTGTTCATTGTATGTTTTAGTCTCCAGTCCCCTAATCATTTGTAGCCTTCCTGATAGGCTTCCAACAAACAAAGTCAATGGGGAGGCTGGGTTTACTTAACAACTGCATTCTTTGTTTAATAACTATGTAAAATGGGGCACAACTTATTTAGCAACTGTCTTTCTTAGCAATGGAAACTTTGGGCTTGTAAATTGAGGATTACCTAGTAGTCTGGGTCATAGTTTCGAAATCACAATGGATGGATTGACACCGCACTGGTTATATTGGTACTGTGCACTCAATTGCAAGCTAGCTAACCACATTTTAACCAAGTTATGCAAACTCAGCCTAAGTATTTAGCTTATGGTTTGGTGGGACATGGGGATCTAGTACTTTAAATTAATTAAACTGTGGTTATGTTACTCACAGATGACTACAGGTAGCCCTTGAGTTATGAACACAACTGAGCCCAAGATTTATGTTGCTAAGGGAAACATTTGTTAAGTGAGTTTGTCCCAGGTTCTGATGTTTCTTGCCCCATTTGTTAAGGGAATCACTGCAGTTGTTAAATGAGTATCGTGGTTGTTAAGTGAATCTGGTTTTCCTCTTGGCTTTGAGGGTTGGATGGCCACAAAAGGGGATCACAATGCCCAAGGACACTTCGCAACTGTCATCAATGTGAATCAGTTGCCAAGGATCTGAATGTAAATCGCGTGACCCTGGGGATGCTGCAATAGTCATAAGTGTGAGAAATGGTCATGTCACTTTTTTTCAGTGCTGCTGTAACTTCAAATGGTAACTAAGTGAACTGTTGTTAAATTGAGGACTATCTGTATATTAAATCTCTGCCCCTCCCTCCCTCCCTTTCTCTCTCTCTCCCTCCCTCTCTCCCTCCCTTTCTCCCTCTCCCTCCCTTTCTCTCTCTCCCTCCCTTTCTCTCTCTCTCTCCCTCCGTTTCTCTCTCCCTCCCTCCCTTTCTCTCCTCCTTCCCTCCCTCCTTCTCTCTCCCCTCCCTTCTCTTTCCCCCCCTTTCTCTCTCTCTCTCCTCCCTTTCTCTCCTCCTTCCCTCCTCCTTCTCTCTCTCCCTCCCTTTCTTTCCCCCTCCTTTCTCTTCTCTCCTCCCTTTCTCTCCTCCTTCCTCCTTTCTCTCCCTCCCTCCTTTCTCTTTCTCTTTCTCCCTCCCTTTCTCTCTCTCTCTCCTCCCTCCCTCCCTCCCTCCCTCCCTCCCTTTCTCTCTCTCCTCTCTCTCCCCTTCTCTCTCACCCAACAGAGCCTGTACAAAGGTTCAGGAATGTTGTGAAATTATAGGACCATCCCATTTGACCCAGATATTGTAGTTGACAATACAGTACTTCAAAAATTATAAATGGTAGAGTTTTCTAAAAGATGCTGTCCACCACCCGTAGTTTTCAGCAGTTTAGCTCTCTTTAGCCTAGCAATGGCCGTCACTTCAAGGAGTTTTTCTCAACCTCTCACCCTCCAGTTGGGCTGGTACCCTATCTGCCAGAGTTCTCAACATGCCTGAACGACAGTGGTAGAGGAAGCCTGGACTGAAGTCTTCTTAACTTCCAACTACAGGTAGTCCTTGATCTGCCCAAACTTTTTGTCGCTTAGACAGACAGTTGTTAAGTGAGTTTTGTCCCACGTTAAGGCCTTTCTTGCCACAGTCATTAAGTGAATCACTGCAGTTGTTAAGTGAACCTGGTTTCCCCCTTGACTTTGCTTATCAGAAGGTTGGAAAAGGTGATCATATGACACCAAGGTCACTGCAGCCACAATAAATATGAGTCAGTTGCCAAGCATTTGAATTTTGATGACATGACCGTGGGGGTGTTGCAGTGATCATCAGTGTGAAAACCATTCTTAAGTCACTTCTTTCATTGCCCTTGTAACTTGAATGGTCACTAGACAAGCTGTTGTAAGTTGAGGACTACCTGGGGAGGATCATTTCATCAAAAGAAGGGATGTTTAACTTCTCAACAGCAACAGATCAATAAAGCTGTGGAAGTTTTTTTATTATCATAATACACTATTTCCATCTTTGATGACTTTCACTTGCATTGGACTACAACTCCCAAAATCCCCAGCCACAAGAATCTTTGTCAGTCAGCATATCTGGAAAAGGTATTAAATTGGAGGGGAATTTGTTAGGAAAAACCATGAAAGAAAGAAATCCCCAAATCCTGGGAAAGTTCTTACTCCAAATGATCATTTTGAAGTTCTGACTCCAGAAGTCCTATAAGTTCAATGTTACGGGTGAAGCTGAAGGGCGTAGTTCTTTCTGGAGAACATGTTATGTTCATTTTGTTATCTGAGTGGTTTTTTGTTTTGTTTTTTTCAAAGAAGCTGTCTTTTGAAATAACTGTTCAAAATGCCTCTGGATTTTGCTGTCAGATCAAGGTTTTCCCCTGGGACATGTCATTTGTATTACATATGCTTCAGAATGATCAGGCAGCTAAAAAAAAAAAAACCCTTGCTTTCCATATCTCTCAAAAGCATAGCATCAAAAGGAATGCAATGGGTGTGTGAACAAGTTTATAAGTACACCAAACGATCCTTTTGATTATTTAGGGACATGGGTAGTCTAGGATGAGGATCTAGGTTGGGAGGCTTGATGCTCTTGTCCATGGTGACAGTTGTACAACCATTCATCTTGTGGTTACTTAATGAAACCAAAAGTCACGCTTATAGTACTCAGGAATGTGTTGTGATGTACAGGCCGACCACTTTGCTACCTGTCACTCTGAGATAACAGAATAACAGAATTGGGAAGAACCTTAGAGGGTCTTCTAATCCAACCCCTTACTCAGCCAGAAAACCCTATCCCATTTCAGATTAAAGAAATGGTTGCTTAATCTCTTCTTAAAATCTTCCAGTGTGGGAGCTTTCATAATGGAGGCAAATTGTTCCACTGATTAATTGTTCTCACTGTCAGGGAATTCCTCCTTAGTTCTAGGTTGTTTCTCTCCTTGATTAGTTTCCACCCGTTGCTTTTTGTCCTGCCCTCAGGTGCTTTGGAGCATAGCTTGACTCCCTCTTCTTTGGGGCAGCCCCTGAGATATTGGAACACTGCTATCATGTCGCCCCGAGTCCTTCTTTTCATTAAACTAGACATACCCAGTTCCTGCAACCATTCTTCATATGTTTTAGCCTTCAGTCCCCTAATCATCTTAGTTACTGTTCTCTGCACTTTTTCTAGAGTCTCAACCTCTTTTTTTACATCGTGGCAACCAAAATTGGATGCAGTATTCCAAATGTGGTCTTACCAAGGCATTATAAAGTGCTATTAACCTTTCACGTGATTTTGATTCTGTTAATACAACATCGGACTGTGTTGGCTTTTTTGGCAGCTGCAGCACACTACTGTCTGGTATTTAATTGATTGTCCACAAGGGCTTCAAGATCTCTCTCACAGTTACTATTATTGAGCCAGGTACCACCTATACTATACCTGTGCTGCATTTGGTGGTTCCCCCCCCCCCCTCAAATGTAGAACCTTACAAGCAATGTATGGAATGCAAAGCTTGAAAAGGGTCTTGGAGCTCTGTTAATCCAACTAGTGCATAAAATTACGACTACAGCATCTCTAAGAGATGACTATTCAGCTTCTGTTTGAATGTCCCCAACAAAAAAGAAGTCCACCATATCGCCAGGAAATTTAATCCATTGCTAATTAGCTCTTGCCTCATTAGGATAGTTTTTCTGATGTACAACTGAAATTTACTTGTTTGGAAATTAAGTCTATTATTTCTTGTCATCTTTTGGAAAGTCTATCAGTAATTCTGCCTTGTTTTTTTGAAAAACAGCCCTTTACATACTTGTAAATGCTATCATGTCTCCCAGGACTTGTCATATCTCTAGGCTAAACAAATCCAAAGGTTCCTTGTAAGTTATTTTTATTATAATTCTGACCCCTATTGCTCTTGGTTGCTGTCCTCTGGATATGCTCCAATTTGTTATTATCCCTCCTAAACTGTGGCGCTCAAAGCTTCAAGCAACATCCTATATATAATCTCATCAACACAAAACACAGAAGAAGGACGACTTCTCTTGTTGTAGTCTTGGATTACATTTGTGCTTTTTGTGTGTGTGTATATCACTGCATCCCATTATTGGCTGTAGTCCACCAAGAAATTCAGATTCCTTCTGCATGCATTACAGCCAAATATAGTTTCCCTCATTTCTATATGGATGCCTTTGATCTTTGCTTTTCTCTTTATTCAAATTCATCTTGATAGGTTTTGCCCAATGCTACGATCTTGATGCTGTCCTCTAGGTATTTTCTATCTTTCTTTGTGCTATCTGCAGATTTGATCATCATTTTTTAAAAACTTTTCATCCAAGGAAGAATAGCTAGCTAGCTAGATGATAGACAGAAAGAGACAGAAAGGCAGGCAGGCAGGCAGGCACAGATAGAGATAGATAGAGATAGATAGATAGATAGATAGATAGATAGATAGATAGATAGATAGATAGATAGATAGATAGATAGATAGATAGATAGATAGATGATACAATAGATGATACAATAGATGATAAAATAGATGGATGGATGATAAAATAGATAGAAGATAAAAGAGATAGATAGATAGATAGATAGATAGATAGATAGATAGATAGATAGATAGATAGATAGATAGATAGATAGATAGATAGATAGATAGATAGATAGATATAATTAGAGATAGATAGATAGATATAATTAGAGATAGATAGATAGATAGATAGATAGATAGATAGATAGATAGATAGATATAAATAGATATTGATAGATGATAAATTAGATGATAAATTAGGTAGATATAGATGGAGATAGATATAGATAGATAGATAGATAGATAGATAGATAGATAGAGAGAGATAGAATAAATAGATAGGATAAATAGATATAAAGATAGATTGATAGGATAGATATAGATAGATAGATATAAATAGATATTGATAGATGATAAATTAGATGATAAATTAGATAGATATAGATGGATAGATAGATAAAATATAGATAGATATAGATAGATAGATAGATAGATAGATAGATAGATAGATAGATAGATATAGAGATATAAACAGACAGACAGAGACAGACAGATAGACAGACAGATATAGATGAGACAGACAGACAGGAAAACAGACAGACAGATAATAGATTTAAGTACGTCTGGAACTTCTTAAAGGATAATCTAAACCTTAGTTAATCAGCTGAACAAGGACCAATGAGAACTGACTTTTGCTTTCAGGTGTTATTCCTGGATTTTATGGAAACCATCATTTAGCCACTGTTTAAGGTGAAACCACATGGCTCTTTGTTGGCTTGCTCACCAGATACATACTTGGTTGGGAATTATGAAAGTTCTGATTCCATCCACCCTTAGGACATCATGTTGAAGAAGATTTTCCTATTTTTCATTTTCAGAAACGATGAAAGAAAAACACATCTTTTTAACGTTTATGGTTTTTGCAATCAACTGTTGTGATTCACCCCCTGTATTATTTCGACCTGTCTCAATCAGAGCCTATTGTATAAGCCAGTGTTTCTCAACCTTAACCACTTTAAGATGGGTGGACTTCAACATCCAGAATTCCCCAGCCAACCATGCCAAGGTTGAAAAACACCAGTACAAGCTTTGAAGGGTTAAGGACTTACAGTTCCTCTACAAAATAATGAAACAAGCATCTATGTATGCAGCTTTCTATTAGATTTCACACTCTTCTGAGTGTTGTGACATAGCCCTCAAAGGCTTAAATGCATCAATCTGCATATTTAAAAAGACATTTGAGAGAAACTGCGCTGAAATATGTATTAATATAAATATCTGATCTACATTAAAACCATGTAGATTAAAGTTAAATTGAACAACATTAAATTATGGCTAAACCCTGAGCAAGTTAATCTTTCTGGAAATAGTTTATGTAGATTTGAACATTTGCTGGAAAAATATATTGCAACAGGAGTGTTTCCCCAGAATTGTAGGTTATTTTACTCCTATCTTGGCACCAGTACACACTGCTCTTCCCAAATGCTGAATATTTTAGGATGGTCATAACCTCTGGGCTGTTGTGTTTTCTTCTGTGTTATTTGTAGTTGTCTTAAACTCCCATTCTGTGGTTCCTTGGAAAGTCCCTCAGTGGGCACAAGTTTTTCTGTATTCTGTTTGTTCTTGTAGGATGAATGCCAGTAAGAGGTACTGACTTTAGGTCTTTCAAAAACACCAACAGCACTTGTTCTCAGTTTACAACAATAATGGAGCCCAGAATTCCAAAGTCATGACAATTGTTAGTCAAGGTACCCTAAAAACCAGATCCAATTTTATGAATGTTTTGTGGCAATTGCTAATTGAATGCCATGGTTGTTAAGCAGATCTCTCCTCCTCCTCCTGCTCCTCCTGCTCCTCCTCCTCCTCCTTTTCTTCCTCCTCCTCCATTCTCCTCCTCCTCCTCCTCTTCTGCCTCCTCCTCCTCCTCCCCCTCCTGCTATGCCAATTGTTGAATTCTTCATTTTTCTCTCATACAACGATCATCTAACACACAACTATCAGGAGATCATTAGAAAAAGGACAAAAACAGACAGGAAGAAACATCCATATTGCTAAAAGTGTGTCAAAGTTTCCTGGTATTTTTATTATTATTATTATTTTAAAGAGAAATGATTGGAAAAGGCAGCTGTCACGGGATCTGACCTCTTTTATAGTTTGTTTGGGAGTGCAGGGGAAGAAAATGGAGGGAGCTCCTGTTTCCCTTGAGTTCTGTCTAAAGTTTGCTCCCCCATCACATGGAGGTTGCTAAATAGGTGGCAACTTCAAACACTCAGCTTGGCATCGTTAATATCAGAATAACAGAGTTGGAAGATACCCTGGAGGTCTTCTAGTCCACCCGCTCCTCCTCAAGCAGGAGACCCTATACAATTTCAGAGAAATGGCGGTGTCCAGTCTCTTCTTAAAAGCCTCCAGTGGAGCACCCACAACTTCTAGAGGCAGGCCGTTCCACTGGTTAATGGTTCCCACTGTTAGGAAACTTAGTTCCTTCGTTTAAAGTTGCTTCTCTCCCTGTTTCGTTTCCATGCATTGTTTCTTGTTGTGACTTCTGGTGCTTTGGAAAATAGTTTGACACGCACACACACCCGCTCTTCTCTTGGGTAGCCCCTTAGATATTGAAACACTGCTATCATGTGACCCCTAGTCCAGTGGTGGGATTCAAATATTTTTACTACCGGTTCTGTGGGCTTGGTGGGCGTGGCAGGGGAAGAATACTGTAAAATCTCCAGTCACAGGTGGTATTTGCCGGTTCTGCGAACTACTCAAAGTTTCCGCTACCAGTTCTCCAGAACTGGTCAGAACCTGCTGAATACCACCTGTGCCCTAGTCCTTCTTTTGATTAAACTAGACATACCCAATTCCTGTAGTTGTTTTTCATATGTCTCCAGCCCCCACATCATCTTTGTTGCTCTTCTCTGCACTATTTCAAGAATCTCAACCTCTTTTTTTACAGTGTAATCAAAGCTGAAAGCAGTATTCCAACCGTGGCCTTGCCAAGGCATTATAAAGTGGTATTAACACTTCACGTGAGAAAAGTTGTAACCTTTCCTCCTCCATAGCACTCCAAAATGGGCCAATTTACCAGCAAAGGGTCACCATTTCCTTGTTGTGGTTCGTGGGCAGCAGGTGTGAACAGCTGAAGTCTCGGAGAGCGAGGACTCAGATGAGGGGCCTGCGTGTGATGCAGGGATGGGGCCAGGACCATCGGGGAGTGGAATGCTGCCTTTGGAGATTGGGAGGCTGGCAGCAGTGATGAAGAGGTCCCTGAGGAGCCTGTGCCCAGTGCACATGCGCGCAGGGCTGCTCAAAGGAAAGAGCAGCTGAAGCAGCACAGGCGACTCAGGAGTAAGGCTGCAAGGTAATGGCCCCTCCCTTAAGAGATTAAAGCCAGCTGAGAAACCGGAGTTCTTTGCAGGAAGCAAATAAGTTTTTGCACTCAAGCCTTGTGGACGTCGGAGTATCTCGGTTGGTGTTTGGAGACTCTTTGTGTTTGAAATCTTTCTTAGTAACTTTATCTAATGTTCTTGGCAGCCTTGTGCAACCTTGGCAAGGCTCGTTCTTATCAGAGACAATTAGTTTGAAACAGCCTTTTAACCGCGAAGGAACAGAATTCGTAAAAAATATTTTTCTGCTACCTCTGTTTGGTGTTTGTTTCCTTGGAACAAGGTTTGGGTCAGAACATTTCTTTCTCTACCAGCCAGCATGAAGTCCAGCCTTTCATTTATCTACCAACATCACAGCATTCTGTCCCGAATGCACCCTATGACTTCTCATGGCCTCCTAACCAGGGAAGCAGGTTCTAAATACATTAAAATATTTTATCCCATTATTTGTTTTGACCAATTGACCACGACATTAAAAATTCAATCATGGAGCAGCTGACAAGTGCAGTTGCCTAATTTTATTTAAGAGATCACTCCCCACTCCGCAAACACCGGGTTTCCCTCCCATTCTTCCATCCTGTTAACAGTGTTCCCTTTGCCCAGGCAGTAATGGGCTGCTCGTATGCCTGCAACTGTTATGATCATGTAAATTTATTGGTGCTTAGAAGGAGCGAGCTATTAAAACATTACAACAGCCATTACAGTCGAGCTTGTGTTGGCTTTCGCTCCCAATGAACATATGCTTCCGACTGAATGCCTAAACTCTTATTTATGGATTTAATTTAATATGCGGAAAGAATTCAAAATTAAATTTTGTGTCTGCCTCCAGAGAGTGTCAGTGTATAATAACATGGTAATTTTTACACATCTTTATGAGAAATGGGAAAATTAATTCTTTCTGACAAGTTGTAATTATTCAACTTGGAGCAGTTGCAGCTGAGCAATTCACATGCCTGTTTCTCTTGTTGCGTGGTATGAAGGGAGAGAAAGAGAAAGGGAAGTGGCTGGGGGAGGATGAGTTGTTTGGATGGACATTTATTGATGATTGAGACTTTCTAATCGCTTCTGACATTTCAGCCTTGCGTATTTTTCAGGGTGTTCTAGAAAAGGAATGGAGGGAAGGTGGGGTGCGTCATATTTTCTGCTCTGGGGAATGTACAATCTAACTATGGGTAGGTGCTTTGTGAGGAAAAAACACAGAAGGAGACAATCTGGATCCTTCTGGAAGTTAATAGCTTCTAAAAAAAACCTAATTTCTTCACAAAAGTTTTCTTTTCGATACAGATAATCCTGGACGAATGACTGTTATGGAGCCCAACTTTTTTGTTGCTAAATGTTGAGGTTCGCCCCATTTCACGACATTTCTTGCCACCGTTGTTAGGTGAATCACCGCAGTTATTAAATGAGTAACACAGTTGTTAAGGGAATCTGGGTTCCCCATTGACTTTGCTTGTCAAAAGGTCGTGAAAAATTATCAAATGACCCCGGGACGCTGCAACCGTCATAAATATGAGTCGGTGGCCAAGCGTCTGGGTTTTGATCGTGTGACCATGGGAATGCTGCAATGTGTGAAAAACTGTCACAAGTCACTTTTTTCAGTGCTATTGTAAAGTTTGAATGGTCATTAAATGAACTGTTGCAAGTCAAGGACTACCTGTATTATGTCGGTATCAGGGGAAACAGATTTAAGTCAAAACCTTTGAGTTTGTTTGGCCCGATGTGGTAAACTATGGAGTCATGCAGTTGTCATCTGCCTAAGAAGCTAAATATCTTTAAATCCTGGATTAGTTTCTCTTGGACAGGGAGGGACCTCCCAGACAGGAAGACTTGTGAAAGTCTCGTGTTGGTCTCTCCAGGATAAGAAATCCTGCAGATTTCAACCAGGAGACAGGGCTGGAGCTGATCAGAAGATCCCACAAGAAGTTGTACTTGCTGAAAAAAATAAGCTGGTCAGTCCATAGTGAAAAACTTCAAAGGGACTGCTGTGTTTTTTAAAAGCAAGTCACTTTTATAGAGACATTTTTATAGATTAACAGAGATGGAAGGGACCTTATAGGTCATCTAGTCCAACCCCCCGCCCAAACAGGAGACCCTACACCATTCTGAGAGATGGCAGTCCAATCTCGTCTTGAAACTCTCAAAAGATGAAACTCCCACAACTTCCGGGGTCAACTTCTGTTCCATGGGTTGACTGTTCTCACTGTCAGAAAGTTTCTCCTTATTTCCAGGTTGAATCTCTCCTTGTTCAGTTTCCATCCATTATTCCTTGTCTGGCCTACAGGTGCTTTAGAAAATAGCTTGACCCCTTCCTCCTCACTATGGCAGCCCCTCAAATATTGGAAGACTGCTATCATGTCTCCCCTGGTCCTTCTCTTCATTACACTAGCCATGTCCAGTTCCTGCCAACCGTTCATCATATGTTTTAGTCTCCAATCCCCTAATCATCCTGGTTGCTCTTCTCTGTACTTTTTCTAGAGTCTCAATATCTTTTTTATAGTGTGGTGACCAAAATTATTCATAGAATCAGCCATCTTTCTCTTCTCCACCCTGAGAAATCAAATGTCCCACTCTCTCTTTCTACCGTGTTGCTTTCCCCAACTGTAAAAATAAATACTATAAATAAATTTCCTGATAAAACTTTTGGCAACTTGAAAATCGGCATAGGAATGTTTTACTGGCATAGGAATGTTTTGCTGGAATTCTGACAACTTTCTTTGTACTCAAAAACAAATATAAAAATGTTTCTATTTGGATGTTTAAGAGCAATTGGACCTCCTTAAATTACTTGAGCATTATTGTCATGAGGATGATGTTAAATAAAACATCTCTGCTGCATGTTTTGACTAATACTTTCACCCATCTTCCTTTCACCCATCTGTATGACTGTAACCTCGTTGCTTGTATCCTAATGATTTTATTGACTATTTCCTAATACGATTTGATTGCTTATTGTACCCTATGACTATTATTCAGTGTTGTACCTTATGATTCCTGACTCTTGACGAATGTGTACTTTCTTTTATGTGCACTGAGAGCATTTGCACCAAGACAAACTCCTTGTGTGTCCAATCACACTTGGCCAATAAAGAATTCTATTCTATTCTATTCTATTCTATTCTATTCTATTCTATTCTATTCTATTCTATTCTATTCTATTCTATTCTATTCTACTTCCCCATCTGAATCCAGAAGGCTTCCAGTTTAGCTTGTATATTCTTTGACTATCCATTCCATCCCTGAGCATATGAAGTACCACCATTGGAACATATAGTGCTGAAATTAGTGCAATAAAGTTATTTGATTATTTGAGTGATGTAGTGGCCTAATGGTGAAGATATATGTGAGTGATACATACTATGTTTTAGAACAAGGAGAGTCCAGGAAAAAAGTCAATTTAGCTTTATTTACATTTAGATTTAATCCTCTTACATTGTTATCATTATTATCGATAATAATAAAATATATCTGCTTGCTATATAGTAAACTATATATAGTGGACTACTTTCCAGCCATGAAATTAATGTTCCCTCGACTATTTTAATGATTAAGATTTAGTTATCTGTAATCTCGGGAGTGTTGTATATTTTATTTTTACTTTGGATATTATTACATTTATATATTGTGGGAGCCTTGTGAGGATATGATCCTAAAATATGTGTTGTGGGGGGAAAGGGAGGGGGGCTTAGTATTTTCATACATTTTCTCCAACTTGTTTGTCCTGTCCTGACAGCATCTATAAATAAGATTACAGTAATTTGGAAACTACAAATACTTAGCACAGATTTGTTAGTTAAGCAAATGGGAAGAATTTATCAACGTAAGAGAAACTGGCTGAACTGGTTGCCTTTTATATACAAACAGCTATTTTGGTGCTCTCTTTAGAAAATAATTTTGCATTTTGCAAAGGATACACATGCTTTTGTGCTCAGTGCTCATATTCGGCCTCTGGGAGAGCATTCTCAAGATGGCAAAGTCAGGATAATGACCTGGATGAGGCCAGAAAACAAAACCTATTTACTTTTTATTTAATTTAAGCACATAAATTAATTTAAATTTTAACTTAAACTTAAATCTGACATTAACAAAGGGAGCTAATTTGATTCCCTGCCCATGGGTTGATTATTTTTTTTCCTTTTCAGTTTCTTTAAAAATTAATAAATTTTGGATAGCTCTGGGACGGTGGTGGGATCAATTTTTTTTTTACTACCAGTTCTGTGGGGATGGCTGGGTGGGCATGGTGTGGCTTGGTGGGCTTGGGTTGGTGGGCATGGCAGGGGAAGGATACTGCAAAATCCCCATTCCCTCCCCACCCCCACTAACCTGCTTTCCAGCTCCGTTCTGTTCTGTTCTGTGCTGTGCTGTGCTGTGCTGTGCTGTGCTGTTCTGTGCTGTGCTCTTCTCTTCTCTTCTCTTCTCTTCTCTTCTCTTCTCTTCATTTCTCTTCATTTCTAATTCTCTTCTGTTCTGTTCTAATTCTGTTCTATTCTGTTCTATTCTATTCATTTCTAATTCTATTCTATTCTATTCTATTCTATTCTATTCATTCCTGTTGTCTCCAAGTGCTTTTCCAGACCTTTTTTGTATTTCCTCAGTCCCTGATTGAAGGTCTTTATGCTTCTTTCTTTTATTTTATTGTTCTAATTCTTTCTCCCTGTCCCTTCCATCTCCATCTCCTACAATGTTAATTATCCATACTTGTTTCTTGGTAACTATTGTCATATCTGGCTTATTACGGATTAAATATTTAGCAGTTTGCTTTTAGAAGCCCTAATACAAGGGTCTTCAAACTTGGCAAGTTTAAGATGTGTGGACTTCAACTCCCAGAATTCCTGAGCTAACATGACTTGAGGAGGAATTCTGGGAGTTGAAGTCCACAAGTCTTAAACTTGCCAAGTTTGAAGACACCTGCCCTAATAGATCTTAATCTTTTCATTCTTGATCACATTTTCAACATTACGTGATTGTGGGGTTCCCCCCGGTCCCCCAATTCTCAGAACTTCACATCCAGGTGACAGTTATTAATTGATGGATTGTAAGTCAAGGTCTACCTGTAAATGCTTGATGTTAACCTAGTAGAAGTTGCTAGATTTTTGTAGCTTTTTCACACCACGTGTTTAACCATGTCACTTCCAAACCTTTTGAACAATGCATTAAGCGGAGTCGCATTCATCTTGCTTAATTTTTCTGGGACTGAAACACTCAGCGGCTGGCTTAGTTATAAGGGTGAGTAATGAATACTTTCAGTGCATGGAACTGCAAATTTCTGGTTATTATGGGTGGTGTAGAACATTGTAGGTCTTGAGCCGAAATGTTTTGGAGGATGGATGGGGAAAAGTCAAGAACAGGAGGACTTTTGGACATGACAGCAGTTGCTAAGAACTATGGAAAGGAAGATAAGAAGATCTTAAAGCAATAGAGCCAGTTTGTTTTCTGCTGCCACCTTAGCTTCTGGCATGGTGTATCCAGACAACCCATCTGCCTCTTGATTACCTTGGAAGGTCCCCAGGAAGATGTGGAGAGCCAGGCCAACCAGTTGGATATGGTCTACCTAGAGCCAAGGACATTGGCAGAGGCAGCTAACTGGTGATACAGGAAGAAAGGAGACAACTTAAATACAGAGGTGGTATTCAGCAGGTTCTGACCAGTTCTGGAGAACTGGTAGTGGAAATTTTGAGTAGTTCGGAGAATCTCTTAGTCATTCTGAGAATTGCATGCAGAACAATAAGATATTTGTCTCTGCCCTTGGGATCCAGATACCAGTGTGATGAGTTGCTAGGTCCATGTGTATCCATACCAAGTTCATATCAATAAAATGCAAATTACTTGGGTGGCCAGCATCCAATAACAAGGGCCCTTTGGTTTCTGCAAAACCTACAAGTGACTTGCCATGGCAGTTTACCAAAAGCTAGTGTGCTGTTATCCAGAACTCTCCCTGAACATGAATCTGCCTTTGCCAGTACAGCAGATGGAGTTCAGTAAGAACATGGTTCTCTTTCCTTTCCCATAGTTGGCAGCGTCTCAGTTCCAGGTTGTGTGCATAGGGATTCCTTGTTGGATTGTGGCCATGGTTTAAAATTAGAAGGCAGAAAGCGAAAAAGATGGCTTGATATTCTGATCAAAGTTCTGTCTGTATCTTTCTCATTCTCTAATCGAGTCATTAAACCGGAGGTTTATTTTATGGTATTAAAGCAGGTTCTGACCAGTTCTGGAGAACCGGGAGCAGAAATTTTGAGTTGTTTGGAGAACCTGCAAATACCACCTCTGACTGGCCCCGCCCCATCTATTCTCTGCTACGGGAGTCTCAGCTGAATCATCTGGGTCTTTTTTGATTGCCCTGCAAAGGAGAACGGAGCTGGAAAGCAGGTTAGTGGGGTGGGGAGGGGAGGGGATTTTGCAGTATCCTTTCCCTGCCATGCCCACCAAGCCACACCCACAGAACTGGTAATAATAATAAAAATTGAATCCCACCACCGCATTAAACTACGGGTGAATTTTAAAAATGGTGGGTCGAAAGACATAGTTGAGCCCAATCGTGATTGATTTTCATGGTCCTGAATGGAATTCTGGCCTTAGGGTGCATCTCCGTCTTCATTCATTTCTCTCAGAAAAGTTGAGGCTATTGTATGCTCTTCTGCATAAACAATATGTTGGACTGCGAAATCAAAAAAGGACGTTCATAGAATCATAGATTGTACGGGTTGGAAGTGATGTTGGAGATCATTTACTTTAACCTCCTATCTAGGGTATGAATCCAATTTCTTTAGCATCTGCATGAGATGGATAGTCATCCTCTATTTTAATCATGTTAGGAAGGAGCATCCATGACCTTCTGGGTCATTCTGTTACATTGCAGGATTGTTAACTATTAAGTCATTTTTTTCCCCTGATCTCTTATAAAGTTCTGCCTACCCAAAGGGGCTTTTTAAAGAGGCAACTGGACTTCCTGTTTTTTCTTCAAAGACATTTCACTTCTCACCCAAGAAGCTTCTTCAGCTCTGACTGGATGACAAGGGATGGATTTATATTCCTTGCAGGCAGCTGGTCATTTGCATTATTTTAGAGAGTAGTTGAGGCCACCTGGAGATTTATCTGTGTGGTCAGGGTCACCTGATTGGTGGAAATGGGTGTGTGTCTGTGTGTGGTGACACAGATAAACCTCTAGCTAGCCTCAACAACTCTCGAAAAGAATGCAAATGACCAGCTGTCTGCAAGGAATATAAATCCTTTCATTCCCCACCATTCAGTCAGAGATGAAGAAGCTTGAGAAGTGAAATGTCTTCAGAGAAAAACCAGAAAGTTCCAGTTGCCTCTTGAAAAAGCACTTTGGATACAAGAGATAGTTGAAGAACAAATAGAATTTAAACCAGAATTGTTTCTGTTGGGAATAATGAAGGGGAAGTACAGGAAGAAAATTAGATATATTCTACTTCATATTTTGACAGCATCAAGGACAGTATACGCACAATGTTGGAAACAAAATAATAAACTTTCGTAGGAATTAATAAGTCAAAAAATTCTAGATTGTGCTGAAATGGATAAATTGACCTTAAAACTAAAAGAGAAAGGAGTCAGAGTATTATGAAATTTGTGATAATCGTTATAATTGGCTGAGCAAAAGAAACAAAGATAACAGGAAATAAGAAAGTTACAGATAAAAATATATAAATGTATATAAAGATATATAAATGCAGATATTTATATGAGATTGGTTTGTATAACGATTTGTATAATAATAAGTTTAGTTTGTATAACAATGTGTATAATAATGATGACACAGCACTGTTAAAATTAAGATTAACATGTTTTAAAGCTGGAAAATAACAATAAAAATTATTGGGGGAGGAGAGAAAAAGAATAAGCACTTTTGGGACAACCATGACCTGGATGACTGATTGTCTCCATAGACAAGTTCTGCTTCCTTATCATTTAAACCTGTTGGTTATTTCTTTGTCCTGCCTTATGGAATAAGTCTGAAGAATTCTGTCATGCCCCTGGTGGAGACTGACTCTGAGGGAGGGGAGGAACAGCCACAGGGAGTGGAAGTGTGGCTCCGGAGGTTGTGGAGGAGGCTGGGGAAGGGCAGAGGCCAGCTGAGCAGTCAGAGGAGGACCCAGGTCCATCCCCTATCCATCCCAGGGCACACAGGGAGGAGAGGATAAGGGAAAGACGTGGTCTACTGTGAAGGAGAGGGCCTTGATCTTCTTCATGGGCTGCAGCTGTGATAACTGAATAAGAGTTTGGACCTGCGTACTGCCGAATGCTGGAAACAAAGGTCTGAAATTATCTTGCTTGGCACCCTTCCAACAGACTGTGCCTTGTTATTTCCTTGAATTTGGTAAATACTTCTCCTGTTCCGTTGTGGAAATTTCATTGCTGCAGTTTGTTTAGTTTTTTATTTCACCTCTATCTACTCATTAAGTTCGGACTGTATTGCTTTCTTTTGAAGACTATTTTTGAGTATGTTTTATTTCCAACTGAGTATGATTGAACAGTGGGGCCAAGTTGGAGGCATTAAGGAACATTTATTTATGTTTTGGATTTTGTTATATTTGTATCCCACCCATCACAAATTCTGTGCCACCTTCTATGTGACAACTATCTACGTTCCCTTGCCTCTTCATCTCTTCCCCACCCCCCACTCTCCTGCCTGACATTCTTTCATATTAAGGATGAGGAACCTGTGATTCTCCAGTTGCTTTACAATTCCCATGTTGGTTTCCTGCAACATCTGCCACCAAGTAGATTCTTCCAAATTTTCCTTAACATTTTATGGTAAAGAAACTATCCATGCCGAATATAACTGATGGGAAGATAGGTCTGGAGGGCATCGTATAGCTCCATCTAGTCTTATAGAATTAGAGTTACCTAATTAGAATTAGATTCAGAAAAGCAGAATAGTCTTCCATCTCTTACCTCCTTAGGTCTTCATCCCTGCTCCGCGGTCAGGGTCTTCTGGATGTGGCGTGTTGATGGATCTTGGCTTCCATCAGGGAAAAGGAATTTTGGATAACAATGAGAAACTGTCTAAGTGAACAAAGCATGTCCACAGGTGACAGTAATGGGATGGAAGTGATCAGGCCAATGAAGTCATGTCCATTTCTCCTTTCCCCTTACTTTAGTCAAAGGAGGGGTGAGTGTTGTGGTTAGCTGGCAGCAGGTGCAGATGGCTGAGGAGAGCGAGGACTCTGATGAGGGTCCAGGTCCATCAGGGAAGTGGAGTGCTGCCTTCAGAGATTGTGGGGGCTGGCAGCAGTGATGAGGAGGTTCCTGAGGAGTCTGTGCCAAGTGCATGTGCACAAAGGATTGCTTGGAGGAAAGAACAATTACAGCAGCACAGGCGACTCAGGAGTAAGGCTGTAATGTAATGGCCCCTCCCTCAAGAGGATAAAAGCCAGGTTTGAAAAAGCATTCTTTGCAGAAGGCAAAGAAGCTCTGAAGCTCAACTTGTGGACATCTTAGTTCATGTTTGGAGAATCTTGTAAATTTGTTCTTATCTCTGGGTTTTTGGCATCCTTGACGAACACCTTGGCAAGGCTCTTTCTTGTCGGAGCTAATTAGTGGAAAGCAGCCTTTTATTGGTAAAGGGACAGAATTCATGATTAAACCTTAAAAGGTGGGGGCTGCTGCCTTTGTCTGTGTTTGCTCTTTGGGAACCCGGTTGGGTCAGAACAGTGAGCTTCAGATTAATGTTTAGTGTTACATCTTAACAGAGGTATGGAAATGATTGGCCTCCTTCAGCAATTTGTGAATGGCAGTTTAGAACGACTCAGCTATTCTTATTTGGCACCTGGGTTTTTAGCCATCTTTATCCATGGATGTGCAATGGGTGACTTTAGGTTCAAAACTTTCTCTCAGCCTACACTAGCTTATAGGGTTGATATAGCAAAGAAAACAGGAGGTCGGTGCCCTAGCTATGATTTCTTGAACTCCAGAATAAAAAGTAGGATATAAATCTGACAAAATAGATTAAAATTTAATATAGAAAAAAGCAAAGCTATTAACTAGAGTGCTGTTTAGTAAAAGAAAATACAGTACTCTAATAAAGGAATGCATTTCATAAAAATATAAATATAATTCTATCAGAAGGCAAGGGTGTGTTGATTTTAATTTTCCCATAAATTGATTTCTGTGTGGATCTCTTTTTTTTCCCTGGATAACTATTTGACCATTCTTTAAATGCTTATTTGTTTTAAAACTTTGTTTCAAACAAACAAAGCAGATGAAAATCACCCAGCAATCAGTTCTAAAAATGGATTAACAAGAACATATGAAATCCCACTGAACTTAAATTCCATAGAGAGGAGGTAGCAAATATTGCAACTGCAGTGGAACTTCAAAACCGAAGTACAAATAATCCTTTTCTGCATTTGGAAAATTAAGCCACCTTAAAAAAAAAAAACAAGACCTGTTTTTTATTCCAATGAGCTGGTGTTTTAAGGATGGGCCATCGAAGAGAATAGCAATTTGAATGGAATGCTCACATTCCACAAAGGTAGGGCTAGCAGAAAGATGAAATCGGATTTAAATTCAGTGACATTTATATTTTATTCAAATGAAATGGAAATTATTCAGTATAGTTCGTATAATTGCTCTCTGTTTTTAGTTATTTGTTGCTACATTAAAGATAACAGCTTAGTTGGATGCACCCAAGAGGTGGATGCAACTTTTGGATGCACTCAAAAGAGTTTCAAGGAACTGCAGCCAAGAGTTTTTGGAGCTAGTTTTAGAGCTTGGAGAACATGCAATGGGCAAACTTGAGTAAGGTTGGAAATATTAAGCAGAGTCAGACCAGCGAGTGTTGAATGGAAGGTCACCAGAAAATCCCAGGATTTTTTTTTTTTGAAAGAATTAATCCTAAAAGACAATGCCAAATCACCTCCATACTGTACCCATGAAATCCATATAGAAGTCACCTCAGCCAGGAGGAGCTCTTTCTTTAAATTACAGTAGGTTCAAAGTAGGGAATGGGACCAATGGTTAATGGCTCTTGTGGGGGGAGTGGGTGTCAAAAGAACAGTTGTGAGCGGCAGTTTCCATGTCTAGACTACACAATCACATCAACCTATGTATTGTGTCTTGGGTGATCAGTAAAATCATATTTTGACAGCCGAGATGTATTAAGGAATAGAAAAAGTGGATTCCAAGCACATATTATTTGTTTAATTAATCCTAATCTTTATTTGGTGATTAAAGGTAAAGGTTCCCCTCGCACATCTGTGCTAGTCATTCCTGCCTCTAGGGGGCGGTGCTCATCTCCGTTTCAAAGCCGAAGAGCCAGCGCTGTCTGAAGACGTCTTCGTGGTCATGTGGGCGGCATGAATAAACGCCTTTGAAGGCTCCTAGAACGCTGTTCCCTTCCCACCAAAGTGGTCCCTATTTTTCTACTTGCATTTTTACATGCTTTGGAACTGCTAGGTTGGCAGAAGCTGGGAAGAGTAACGGGAGCTCACCCTGTTACGCAGCACTAGGGACTCAAACTGCCGAA
The DNA here is from genome assembly GCF_049901715.1 of Pseudonaja textilis. Lineage (NCBI taxonomy): Eukaryota > Metazoa > Chordata > Lepidosauria > Squamata > Elapidae > Pseudonaja > Pseudonaja textilis. The sequence goes on from NC_141994.1 coordinate 66,351,083, forward strand.
CTGCTGACCTTGGTGATCGACGAGCTCAGTGTCTTAGCCACTGAAATTTGGAGATTAGGATATCTATTTATGTTTTCTGCTGCATTCCTGCTGTATTAGGAATGCAGAGACCAAGAGACAAATCTGCCTTCAGCTTTGGAAGTTCTTGGGCCATTCGGCTCTCTGAATCTACTCAGCCAGGGAGGTTGTAGTGAAACTGAGGAGATTTGCTTATAAACCATCATCCACCAGAATCAGTTTAGTCTAGTGGTTAAGGCACTTTTCCAGAAAGCCGGACACCATGTCTCATCTAGAAAGGTGGCTGGGTTACTTTAGGCCAATCACTTGGCCCAACCTACCACACCGAAGTGTTGTTGTGGGGAAAACAGGAGGAGAAAGGTGTGTTGGATATGTTCATCACTTGAATTATTTGTAAAAATATAGGTAAAGATAAAGGTTCCCTTTGCACATAGCCATTTCTGGCTCTAAGGGGCAGTGCTCATGTCCATTACAAAGCCAAAGAGCCAGCACTGTCTGAAGTTATCTCCGTGGTCATGTGGCCGGCATGACTAAATGCCAAAGGTGCACGGAACGCTGTTACCTTCCCACCAAAGTGGTCCCTATTTTTCTACTTGCATTTTTGCATGCTTTCTAACTGCTAGGTTGGCAGAAGCTGGCGCAAGTAACGGGAGCTCACTCCATTACGCGGTGCTAGGGATTCGACCCGCCGAACTGCCGACCTTTCTGATCGACAAGTGCAGCGTCTTAGCCACTGAGCCACCGCCTCCCTCTAAAAATTATAGAGGCAGGCTATAAATAACTCACAACTAACTCCTGGGGGGGAAGCAAAATAGAAATGGAAGACTCAACACACAACAGGACACAGGTAGTGTACCTGTGGTGCCCACTAGATATTTTGGCTTCTAGCTCCCAGGGTCCCCCCGACAGTCCACAAATAGCAAGGGGATGATGGGGGCCCGTAGTCCAACCTTCTAGAACGGGTCACCAAGGGCAGCCTCCTTTCCTTTAGCCGACCCGTCATAAATACCCACCAGCCTCTCAAAAGAAGCCGGCTTGCGATTGTTCGACTCTGATCTGTAACACACACCTCCCCTTTTCTTTTTAATGAGTTTGTCAGACAGTTTAGGGCTGCTAAGGACTACCTTTTCTCTCTTCTCCCCCTCTAACCTTCCCCCTCCCCACCCACCCACCCAGCCCGACGGTCAAAGATGTTTCTTCAGAAGGGGGCTTGCTTTGTCATGCTTTATATACTGTTGGGTGAAGGTCAGATCTACAAAGTTTGTCATCCTCCCCACTCCTCTTCTCATCTGGTGCTGCTTTTTTTTTTCTTTTGTGTGACCTGTCTCGCATTGTTCGGTTCTCCCCCCTTGTCCCCTCCTCCCATTCCTTTCCCCTTTCTCCCTGGCGCTTTGAAGTGCCTCACTCCAGGTGTTCCTGTTCTGAATTACACATGAAAGGAGCATATCCTTCGACTAATTAACTGGTAAACTTCACCCTCCTCCCTTGGGTTTAATTGATGCTGTTCTTTAAAGGGGGAGCTGGGGCTACGGGAGGGAGCAGGAAAAGAAAAACGAGGGCTGCCGTACCTGGATTTGCAAATATCCAGGTGAACACAACGGAGGAGGCAAAGAGCAACGGGGAAAACCTAGGGTGCCATCTAGAGGCTGCCTGGATTTTGGCATCCAAGATGTGGTAGCCTTAAAAGAAAAAAAAAGAGTACTGATACTATAGTAATGACTATGTATTAATTGTGAATGTTATTGCACAAGATACTTGTACCCGTGGTGGGATTCAGTTTTTTTTTACTTCCGGTTCTGTGGGCGTGGCTTGATGAAGGTGCCTTGGTGGGCGCGGCAGGGGAAGGATACTGTAAAATCCCCATGCCCTCTCCACTCCTGGGGAAAGGTTACTGCAAAATCTCCATTCCCTCCGCACCCCACTAACCTGCTTTCCAGCTCCGTTCTCCTGTGCAGGGCAACAAAAGAAAACTCAGCCAATCAGCTGAGACTTGGGAGGCGGAGAATAGATGGGGGAGTGGCCAGCCAGAGGTTAGATTTGCCAGTTCTCTGAACTACTCAAAATTTCCGCTACCAGTTCTCCAGAACTGGTCAGAACCTGCTGAATAATCACCTCTGACTTGTACCCAGACTTGTACACACTATTTAAACGGAAGATGGACTGTTTGTATAACATAAAATAAAAAAAAAATTACAGGAAAAAACTACACCAAATTCTTCCCACTGTGATAGAGGTAGTCTTCGACTTGCAACAGTTCATTTAGTGACCATTCAAAGTTACAGCACTGGAAAATATGACTTACGACTGTTTTTTTCACAGTGATGTCCTTTGTAGCATCCCCATGATCACCTGATCAAAATTCAGATGTTTCACTGCTGCTGTCATGTGACCTTCCCCTGTTGCGACCTTGTGACAAGCCAAATCAGTGGGGAAGCCAGATTCACTTAACAACCGGGTTACTAACAGCTGCCCTGGTTCACTACACAAGGATGGCAGGAAAAATGGTAAAAATGGGGCAAAAACTCACTTAACCAATGTTTCACACTTACCAAAAATTGGGCTCAATGGTGGCCGTACATTGATGACTATCTGTATTAGTGTATTGCCTCTTTTGAGACAGTGAGGGTAAGGAGAAAACAACTTTGGATTAAGTGACGGAGTAAGAGACAGGTAACAATTCTCCTGCTTCTGCCTTTGTGCAATTCATGACAAAATCGTTCCTCTTAAAATAAAATCCAGAAAAAGGGAAATAGCCTTTTCTTCTTTAACAGATTTAACAGATAATCAGAGTTGGAAGGGACCTTGGAGGTCATCTAGTCCAACCCCCCACCCAAGTGGGAGACCCTACACCATTTCTGACCGATGGCAGTCCAGCCTCTTCTTGAAAGTCTCCAGTGATGAAGGTCCCATAACTTCTGAAGGCAGCTTCAGTTCCATGGGTTGATTGTTCTCACTGTCAGAAAGTTTCTCCTTATTTCCAGGTTGAATCTCTCCTTGTTCAGTTTCCATCCATTATTCCTTGTCTGGCCTACAGGCACTTTAGAAAATGTCTGGACCCCCTTCCTCCTCTCTGTGGCAGCCCCTCAGATATTGGAAGACTGCTATCACGTCTCCCCTGGTCCTTCTCTTCACTAGACTAGCCTTCTTACGTCCAACTCAGCTCAAGGACAAGATTTTCTTCCTCTGGTCTCCTCCGCTTTCCTTTTTACTGGATGATTTTTAGCCAAGGCAGGGATCTGTTTCCTCCAAACATCACAGCCAGCTATGCTGGAACGCTAATTGCTCCACACGATTGTCCGGACCTCACAAAAGCATCCGCGTATTGGAGCGTGTTGCCTGGCATTCAGCTCCTTTTACTGGACTTTAATGCATCCTGGGACTGGTGCGCGGGCGGGGGTGGGGAGTTCCAGTTTGCTCTTGGGGCTTTAAGGCTGTGAGGATGGAAAGAAGACTGTTGTGCTGCCTTTTGTAATGGTTTACTCCTCTGATGTGAGGGGAGTGGGTGCATGCAGAGGGAGAAAATGGGAGACCATTTCACCGAGTCTTGTGGACTGAAGATGATGCAGATATAGTTATTAATAATATTTGCAGAATATGTTAAATAAAACAAGGAGGGGATGAATTTAGAAAATTAATCCTCCTCTTCCTTTTCCCTTCTTTCTTTCCCTCCTCCTTCTGCTCCTTCTCTACAAAATAAAATAAGGTGAGGGTAAATGAAAAAAGTTAATAATCTTCCTCCTCCTCTATATAATATAAAGAGAAGACAAGTTAAGCAAGTTCATATTCCTCCTTCCCCCTCCTCCTTCTCCTCAGAACAACAGAGTTGGAAGGGACCTTAAAATGGCTGTCCAAACTTAAAAACCTCCAGTGATGGAGCACCCACAGCTTTTTTTTAATTTAAAGTTTTTATTTTTATTTTTTAATATACAGCAAATCCATTCCATTTCAATCGTGTGTCGACTAGATACATATTTCAATTATTTGACCAATATAAATGTTATTCTTCTCATCAAATCAAACAATACAACAAGAATCACATTGCCACATACATAATGATATCACATATATCTATTGCTTTAGTTTCTCTAATTACTCTGCAAATACGTCAATTCTCTTTCAATTTGTTTTATTCTGTATCCATTGATAGAATAGATTTCATACCATGTAAAATTCACTGTCTTGTTTTTCTTTAATTTCTACTGTCAATGAATTCATTTCTGCACGTTCAAATAATTTTTCAATTATTTTCCCCTCTATCGGTATTTTGTCACTCTTCCAATTTTGGGCAAATACAATTCTAGCCGGAGTATCCACAACTTCTTAAGGCAAGCCATTCCACTGATTATTCCTCCTCTTCCTCCCCACTCTCCCTCCTCATATAATATAAAGAGGGGTTGGACAGATGACCTTTAAGGTCCCTTCCAACTCTGTTGTTCTGAGGAAAAGGAGGGAGAAGAAGGAATATTAACTTGCTTAACTTGTCTTCTCTTTATATTATGGCTGTCCAATCTTAAAAACCTCCAGTAATGGAGCACTCACAGCTTCTGAAGGCAAGACATTCCACTGCTTCCTCCCTTCCTCCTCCTCCTCCTCCTCCTCCTCCTTTCACCAAAAGCAATGCAGATACAATTGGGCACCATAGGTCTTTTTCCCAAGGATGAGGTTTCAACCCAGGCTATGTTGAGCACTCTCCTGGGCGGAATGGGAAAGGTCAGCTTGAGAATGACCTTATTGAATATTGAACTTAAGCCAGAAAACTTCTTATTGGGGATGATTAAAGGAAATCTGGAAAAACCTACCCAACACGTCGTTCAACATGTAATAACAATGTCGAGAATCACCTATGCCCAAAGCTGGAAAGTAGATGACACACCTTCTGAAACCATGGTAATTAATAAAATACTTGATTGTGCCAAGATGGACAGGCTTACAACAAAATTAAAAGATAAAGAGAAGTCGGAGTTTTATGAAGCTTGGGAAATATTATACCTGTATGTATGTATGTATGTATGTATGTTATGTATGTATGTATGTATGTTATTATATCTATATATATATATATATATATATATATATATATATATATATATATCTATATCTATCTATCTATATCTATCTATCTATCTATCTATCTATCTATCTATTTCTATCTATCTATCTATATATGATTGTCATTGTAGTTGTGCTTTTAAAGTTGTAGCGACGTTTCAGCAGAATCTCATCTGCCATCATCAGGCTTCAGATGAGATTCCGCTGAAACGTCGCTACAACTTTTAAAGCACAACTGCAATGACGTGGGAAAATACCCGAACAAAGCTGAATGCCATACATGTAAGTACCCACGAAAACTTAAGAAAATATATATATATATGGTTAGAAAAACGAAATAAGATTTGATATGAAATAGAATTGTATATAAAATATAACGCTTGACACAAAACTGTTAAAATGGAAACACACATGTATTTTGAAAATAAATAAAAATTTTAAGAAGAGAGAGAATGTCCTTAGGAAGAGAGAAATTTGGGGCTTGGGGAAGATCAGTGAGCAAGTACTATAGGAGTCATGGGAATACCGCAGTCTATGCTTCTACTACTCCTGCCATCTTTGGTTGCTCTTCTCACTCCTTCAGGGCTCGCTAACCCTGTTTTATCAGACAGCGGTACTTATTCTTATTTCTTTGAAAAGAAACCCAACACGGGGTAGAAAAAAAGTGCTTGCTTGGATGGTGGCTTTGTTTTCCTCACAGGGTTCGAAGGCATCCATCCCATAATGAAGGGACAGAGATGCCCCGTGAAAGCACCCACAGTCTTCCACATTCTTTTAGAAGTGAAAGAAAGACAGACAGAAACAATAGAACAGCAGACAGAGTGTACACAGTTTGCAGAGTGAGCATAAATGTGCAAGAGAATAAGAAAAAAAAAGATAAGTACAAAGAAAACAATTTTCAGCCAGTTTCAGAAGCAGAAAACCTTGTGAGAAACTGGACAATCCTGTCTTGCTGGCCATAAACTTTTTTTATGTAAATTACTGGTGTATTTGGTGATTTGGACTCTTTTTGTTGCTGATTTTCAGCAGGAAATTTCTGGATCACACTTATTGCTATTTCCAGCCAATTTTGGTAAAAACAAAACACTCCCCCCTTGTTTAAAAAATATAAATCTATTTTTTCTGAAGTAAATACAGTCTCAAATATGAGAAAAAATGTCCCAAATTCTGCCCAAAATTGTTGAATGCTGCCATATCCCCTACAATCTTCCGTTGCAAAAGAAAGAGACAGAGGGAAAAAAGGAAGGAAAAAAGAGAAAGAAAGAAAGAAAGAAAAGAAAGAAGGAAAGAAAAGAAAGAAAGAAAGAAAGAAAGAAAGAAAGAAAGAAAGAAAGAAAGAAAGAAAGAAAGAAAGAAAGAAAGAAAGAAAGAAAGGGTTAAACAAAGTAGAGATCATCCTGAGTTTAGGCAGATGGCCTATCCAAATTTTGGTTAACTGGCAGCAACAAATCTCATTTTTGGGGAAAATCTTTTCTTGGAGATACCAGGCATTAAAACAAACTTTTAAAAAAATCATTACTGTTACATGATACATGAATTGAGATTTTACAATCATTAATTTTATATGATACATGAATTGAAAGATGAGAAACTAACAACATGCACAGTATTAACAGTTTAACAGAGCTTCAAATTTAGTCATAATGATAATCAGACAGAAAAAGAAAAGTAGATGATAAGAGGAGAGGAAGCCTCCAAATGTTATATTATAAATGGAACAACTTGAAAGAAAAATATTGCTCGGAAGCTGACTTCTTCCTCCCTCAAAAACACACACACACCAGCTTAAATGCTGACAGCTGTTAAGTAAGTCTATGATGAGAGACTCCAGTATTTCTTATCCTTGACAATTTTAAGATATGTGGACTTCAACTCCCAAAATTCCCCAGACCTGTGTTTTAAAATTGCCAAGGTTAAGAAACAATGTTCTGCTTTGTCATGATATTCCCTCTTTACACAATACACTAAAAATCAGTTTCTGGATTTATAGGTATATGGAGTGAGGATAACAGAGAAGTTAAAAAAAAAGTGTATGTCACAGTGCAAACTCCTTTTGTATGTGATGTCATGACACAAGTGTGAAAAAGATAACCATCATGATGTCATAACATAGATTTGTCGTTTTTGCATCACCACGGTTAGATACTGATTCCTTTGCTTGGATTCCCCTAAAATGTTGAACCCGTCAGGACCAACGAATCAGGACCGCCAATTAAGTGGCAACATAGAAGATCTGTTCAAGCCTCAGCATAGGAATTTAGTCAACCAAAGTTCAACACTACACTGGCACTAGAAAAGGTTTAATGGAATTCAGGGTGATCGGATCAATTGTGGAAACCTAAAGATTCTAACTGATTATACATTTAACTCCACCTGCCATCTCTGCCTACTCTTCTACAGAACCACAAACTGCACGATTGAGTTTTAGTTTAGTGTTGCAGAAACCCAGCTGCTGTGAGTTTCCATCCCTCCCCCAGCTCTGTGTTTCAGTACTAGCATCTTTCTATTTCTTCATCACTGAAAACAACAACAAAAACAGAGAATAACAGAGAAGAAGAAAGTAATAGAATTGACCATTCCTATTTAAAGTAGACCCCGAGGCTAAGATATTTCTTGTTGCATTGGAGGTATTTAGTCACAAGGGCATGTCCTTTTACCAAGAAATAACTTTCTCAACAATAACTCTGTGCCTTAGTTTACCTTTGAGATCAACATACAACAGTTCATAAGCATATTGGTTGGCTGGATTGTAAAAGAAAAAATCTGATCCGATATGCTAATCATTGATAAGAAGTTAGCTTCTTTTCATTCCACAGCAATTACTAGAAATCTTTTTGCTTTATTCAGGGAAACCTGTGACAAACTCTAAAAAACTAGGTTTCCTCCAGGAAACAAAATGCAGAGAATGAAAGGGTAGCAACTGATTTACTAGCATCAGTGCTAAAAGGGGGTTAAAACTTATCCACGTATTTCCCCGTGAACTCAATAGATGTTTGCTATCCACTAAAAAAATTGCTGCAATCAGTGTTATCCCAAGATATTTTGATGCCTGAAGCAACAACGAAATGCTATACAACTCCGAGACCAATTATTGCCTTTATCTGCCCATGAAGCACCTTGCTATATGGCAAAGTTGGACTAGCTCTGTTTGCAATTACCTTTCACATCTTTTGATGAAGGAACACTGCTTTTGAAACCTGTTTTTACTTGTGTCTTTTATAACAAAGGTGTTTTTGTGTTTGGTGTACCCTCTTCTTTTAAGAAGAAAATTATGTTTTATTGCTCAAAGGCATTGCTGTAGATCAGAAAAACCCTCTCACTAAAGGATTTGCAAGTGTCTTGTCAAAAGTATAACAAGTAACGTTGTGACGGAAAGGAAACAGTTCTTTCAAAACTTTTTCCGTACTTGACTTTAACCAACTGATTTGTCCTTTTCATGCACAATTCAGTCATAGCGTGTTCATTTTGTACAAGGCCTTAGGTTTTGTTTGATCATGATGGCACCCAATAGTTGCGTGCTTTCTCCCACAAAATTATCATGTTTTTATACTGTTTCGACGCCAGAATCCCCCTTAAAATTTTAATTCTTCATAAGATGCTCTTAGGCTACTTAATTCCTTATTCTATTGACTTCTAGACTATTCTTTCAGTATTTTAATCTTCTTACTTTAATGCTTTTGTCTTCTTTATTTTTATATTTCATTTTTTTCCCTCAAAGCCTGGAATCCCTTTTCTTTTCCATCCAGCATTACTTTCCTTCTGCTATCCAGTTTTAGCCAATACCAGCTGCTTATTTATTAATTTCTTGAGGAATTTGGTTTTTCATCTTGAATTCCACTCTTTCAAAATGTGATTAGGCAACCCTGTGACCCCTTAGGTCATTCTTCTTGCCACATATAATATAGGCTTGTGAATTTTTTCCTCTCCTGATGATCTTCAGGGAAGATCCAATGAAGCTTCCTTCTCCTCCTCCTCCTCCTCCTCCTCCATGCATCTGCTTGCCACTCTGCTGGTGGGAGGGGGGAAAAGGAGCTGTGAGAAAAACTGCATCCTCACTCCCTATTCTAGCATGTCCCCATGGGCTCTTCCATCCAGGGAGGAGGAAGGCTTAGCTATGACCTCAGCCAGCCCAGCAGGCATCTCAATCAATCTTTCGTCCTTCCTTTTCTACATGGGTAGCTCCATGTAGAGCACATTACAGTAGTCCAAACATTAGGTGATGATTAGGGACTGACTGAGTGAGTGTTAGATATATTCACAGTTTTACTTATAAAAATATTTTTTTTATTATTAAACTTATATGTTGCCCATCTCAACAGAGGCCTCTAAAAATAATAAATTTGAGTTTTTTTTAAAAAAATATCTGAAGATCTCTCTCTCCATCATCTATATCTATCAATCCATCCTATGTCTGTCTGTCTGTCTGTCTATCTATCTATCTATCTATCTATCTATCTATCTATCTATCTATCTATCTATCTATCTATCTATCTATCTATCTATCCATATATACATACATCCACCCACCCATCCACCTATCCATCTATCCTGTCTATCCAGTATATCTATCTATCTATCTATCTATCTATCTATCTATCTATCTATCTAATCTCTCATTCTCTGGCTATCTGTTTAAAAATGTATACCTATGCACAGAATCCATGTTTTGAGAAATAACGTGCTAAAAAGGATGACCTGAAATGTACAATTTGATGCTTTTTTACAAAAATTTTTTTTACTAAAATTCTGCTGGTGATACCAAATATACAGTATGTGCTGTATATCATCCCCTCTTTCATATGTTCTCAATATTCTGTAGCATTCCTGCCTGGCTGCATTTCATAATGAGAAAAAGCCTCAAGGGGGAGAGTTCTCATGAGATTTTATTTAAAGTCTAGGAAGCCAAGGAGGCTGCAGTTTGCAGAGACAATTGCACATACGTTCCTTGGTCACTTTCTCATTCAATAAATGTGAGAGAGAACTGTTTTGAAACCCTCTTCTGCCTTAGAATAAAGTTTGAAAGCTAATTCTCTTTCATCGGATTGAATGAGAGGTGATAAATTAGGGTGCCCCTTAGGAAATTAAAGCAGTAGCATTCGTGTATCAGAGGAAAGAGATTCAGAAATTCTTGGATTTGCAGGACTGTGTCCCAAAAGGTGCTTTTTCAAGAGGCAACTGGACTTTATGGTTTTTCCTTGAAGATGTTTCGCTTTGCATCCAAGCAGCTTCTTCAGATCAAAGAAGCTTCAAAGAAAAACTAGAAAGTCCAGTTGCCTTTTGAAAAAAGCAGCTTTGGGACAACCAAGACCTGAATGACTGAGAATTCATCAATTTCTTCCCCAAACCGCAAAAAACTTTAACCTCAGACTGTCTACTGTTGACCTCACCCCATTCCTAAGAGATCTGTAAGGGGGCATGCATAAGCGCACCAGCGTGCCTACCGTCCCTGTCTTAATTTTCCCTTTTATTCGTACCCATTTCATGTACTCATAATCATGTTTATACTTATGCATGTTATCTATTACATGCTTGACAAAAAATAAATAAATAAAATAAAAATAAAAGAGGAATCTCCATAGACATCTACAGAAGTAGTAGAGAACAGACGTAATATATTAAACAGACATGGTAGTAGTGCTAATGATGGGAAAGGGAAAAAAAGTGTAACTGAAAGAATAAAGTGATATGTTCTGGGGAGGAAAAAAAAAACCCCAGGATTATTCTACATTGCAATATTTTGTGGCACGTCCTGTTTATCCTCTTGAAAACTGAGCAATAAAAGTTTTTTTTGCCTTCGAAAATCTCTTTTTGTACAATCGCCATCCGAGCTCCTAAAATTCCCTTGCAATTGCTTTGAGACGTAAAAACCCTAACGGATGATTGAATGGATCTTTAAAAGGAAAGCTAAATTAAATATTATCTTAATCCACAATAAAGCATACTCTCTTGATTACCTTCTCCCTTCTCTCCAAGACTTATTAAATAAGTAAATAGTTGTAGTGAATATTGTCATAATTGTTTCCTCCTTTGATTTTTCATTTCCTTTCTTGTCATCATTTTTCAGCCGCCGCCACAAGCAGCTGTAAAACAGACCTTTCAACAAGCTCATTAATTGCATGGAAATTAATCTGTTTCTTAAAAAAAAAAAAAAGAGGCAAATAGAGAACCTCAGAGACCTGTATATGCAGAGATCCATGCTAGTTTTCTGCCTGTGGATAGTTCCTTTGCCTAACATCCCATCAGTGAAATTTACAGAAACGGGTCGAGCCCACTTCAGAAGTTTTAGAAAATCAGAACTTGCAGCTGACTTCCCACTGAGCATGTTTTGCTAGAACCACACATACAAATGTGAGGGAATTTTCACACAAAGTGTTTACAACTGAGAAATGGGTTTTCCTAGCTGCAGTGCTAGTAGGGAGGCTAAGGCTGAGCCAAAAAGCACAGTGGTTGCTGGATTCCTGCTGCTTCTATCTCTACATCTATTTTGAAGTTTCTGGTTAATTTCAAAATATATCCTTCCCAGCTGGTAGGTGCATATCTTTCCCCTTACTATATAAGGTGAATACCCCAAAACAGGGGCTCGGATTTGTTCACTGCTGCTATATATTTGTGTTTGCAGCTATTATGCTCTTAAAAACCAGCTCCTGGTTTTAGAAAGAGAGCAGGGAGGGGGAAGAGAGAATATATTAATACCTAATCTTTGATCTTGCCTTGCAGGTTACCCCTGCAGGTGGCCAGGAGGAGTTAGTCATATTTGGCTCGTTCATATTCCTTCTGGAGCGTTCACTTTAAATTGTCTCCATCTAGTGGTCCAACATCTGTGAGAAAGGTGGCACAAGACTAAATTTTTTTTCTCCCAGAATGATCAATTGCATAGCAAACAAATAATATCAAGAGACCAACAGAGGAGCTGGTTTTTCCAGGGTCTCAAAAGGTCTCACCCCCCACCCATCCAAATGTTACCGTTCCAGAAAACCTCCACACTCCAACAAATAACTCCGAGACAGACATCTTCACAAAAGTTCTGTTTTATTTGGATAGTAAACTGGCACATCTGGGGAATCCCGAATCTAAAGTTCCAACCTTCCTTGCAATAAGTAAAAACTACAAATCCACCCCTCTACATCCATCATTGCATCACATGCCCCAATCATCATTTGTCCCAACTTCCTGTGGTGACCCAGTGTATATCAGAAATCCAAAACATAACTAAAATCCCAAACATAATTAAAAGTCCTTCAATGCCTTCAACTTGGCTTCACTATTTAATTGTTCACAGTGGAGGAGTAAACTATTTTCAAAATACCATTTCAAAGGAAAGAAACACAGTTCAGATTCAAAGAGCCGGTAATGAAGCAAAAACCAAAAACAAACCGCATTGAATAAAGTTCCACGACAGACCAGGATAGATAATTGCCAACTTCAGGAAGATAACCAGGGACAGTCCGTTGGAAGAACACCAACCAAGATAAACTTTCTTTAGGAATAAAACACTAATTTGTCTCCAGCATCTGTTAGCATGCAGGTCCAACCTTTTATGCAGATCTCACACCTGCAACCCATGAAGAGGATCATGGCCCTCTCCTCCCGAGTAGACCATGTTTTACCCTGATTCTCTCCTCCCTGCGTACCCTAGGATGGATAGGGGATGGGCCTGGGTCCTCCTCTGACTGCTTATCCGGCCTCTGCCCTTCCCCAGCCTCCTCTACCATCTCTGGAGCCACACTTCCACTCCCTGTTGGCTGTTCCTCCTCTTCCTCAGAGTCAGTCTCCATCCACCAGGGGCATGACACTTCCCCTCACTTGTGTGCAGAATAACATGACCTTGACTTAGAAAAAGAATGTTATTATGTCTAACCACATACACTCCAAGAAATTCCCTCCTCCCATTTTCCCAGGCTCAAGAATGTGGCAGTGTGGAAGCATCCGGTTTCAGTATGGCTTCCAAAGCTGATACCAAATAGTCTGAGCGTGTTCTAAGGTGATGGAGCACTAGCCTGCCATCTCTCCAGGTAGGCTGCAAGATGCTTTTGCTATAAACACGCCAGTCTCTAGTTGAAGAAGGTTGCTAAACCTGGGCTGAAAAAATCTGGGCCACCATTAGAATTTATTAAACATCTTTCAGGCAAGATATTTCAGCCCTATTTTGAAGAGACACATTTGAAGATACAATCTGGAATTCTATCTTGAGGAGCTTCTTCACTAAGGAACTCCAGTTTCATGTCACAGCTCACATCTTTTAATTTTTCACCCGAAACATAACGATAGTTGTGGTGGATCAGGGCAAAGTCTTAGTCCAACATTTTGTTCCTCACTACTCCAACCCGATGCTTCTGGAATGAATATTCTCAAATAGGAGATGGAGATACTCCTCTCTCCTACTTCTGCATCTAGAATTTGGAATCTAGGAGGTAATACGAAAACTTCCAGACCAATTGTGCTTGTGTGAATTTTTCCAGTCTCTTTTTAAAGGTATTGTCAGGATTCCAAGTAACAAGCTCAATGCAATCAAAACTCTGATGCCTGGAGTTTCCTCAAAGTATGGATTTATTAGGAATGTCATATTGGCACACCCAGGGGTGGGATTCTACCAGTTCAGGCTGGTTCTATAGAACCGGTTGTTACGATTCTGTGCAGTTCAGAAAACCGGCAAATCATGCCCCTGGCTGGCCCCTCCCCTCCCCTCCCCACCCACTCATTTCTTACCTGACATGTGCGCCATCAAACTTGCCTGCATTTGGTAAGTTGCTATTTTTCCTTCTTTTTTCCCCAACCGTCAGCTGTTCTGCTGTGCCAGAGATTTAGATTAGCTAGAAAGCAGGGAATTAATGGATTTCTTGCTTTCTAGCTAATCTAAAAGCAGAGTTGAACCCTCCTTAGGACTGAAGCTTCTATTTTTCAGTGCAGACTCAGGTAGCAGATTGCAGAAAAATAGATCTCTGAGTGAATCTGTGATTCTGTGAGCAACTCAATCTGCTTGCTTGCTTTGCCTGATTTTGGGTAAAAGTTGCTCTTTTTTAAATAAAAAATTCAATATTTACATAAATATTTATAATATTTATTTACAAGCCATGCGCAGCCAGTCACATGACCACCAAGCCACACCCACAAATTAGGCCATGCCCACAGAACCGGTTGTTAAGAATTTTGAATCCCACCCCTGGGCACAGCTGGTGAAAACCTGACTCTGAAGGATTCAAGGTTTTCCCCACCCAAACTAAACCCCAAAATCCATGTCCCCAGGTCACACGTCCATCACAGAGTCCAACCAGGTCATAGTCCCAACTGCAGCTGGCTTCCCTGCACCTGGCGAGAATGTCCTTGGTTCTCAGGACAAAGAATTTTATTTTGGCTGTACATCCCCAGCTATCTCTATCTCCCCACTCCCGTTCCCACAGCTTCAACCGGCCTCACTGTGGCAGCTCTGAAGATGCTCCAATATGGCTTCAGGGCTAACAGGTACTCAAGTTAATGCTCAGCACCCCATGTCTTAGGATAGACAATTTAACAATGATGTGTTGTGGGAAACAGGATCCTTTTTGTTTGTTTACAGCTTCATGGGATGAATTCTGGTTAGGAGCATTATCTAAATTTGGTAATCATCTGTCCTAACTTCTGATTCTTCTTCAACTCAGCCATTGGTCTGGAATGTCATCTTGGAACTTGCCTACCAGGGACCCAGTCCACTCTAGTTCTTGAGATGCTGATGTTGCACCATTAGAAGTCATGGCTACCCATCAAGTAGCTGCTGGGACTTTAGGCACTGAGAGGGTGGAAGTAAACATCTTCTCCAGCTCTTGAAAATTATGAATTCTCTGATCAGCCTTGACACTCCTGAACTCTTGCTCTTCCTCAGAGGAGAAAAGGGGAAAAATAACAACTGGTTGGCAAAACTTGAACAAAATTTGCTGACCCTGACCTTAGTCCTAGTATTTTGAAAGAGGGGGAAGTACTTTCCCCTGTCCATGTATAATTTTATACCCATTAGTCATGTCCTCCTGCAATCATTCATTTTTAATTTTCCAGAGCTGAAGAATCCTTATATATCTAGCTTTTCCCCATTTGATTTGATTGATTTGATTTGATTTCTAGAGCCATCCATCTTAACACATTACTCTGGGTGATATACATCATAAAACATACTTAGGTTTTACTTACGGTTTAGTCATTTTGTTTGCTCACTCCTAAATACGCTCCGCTATTTTGACCCAGGCTTCCCCCAAAAGCACTAAGCAGACTCTTTATCCCGGCAAAACCTCTTTTATTAAACGAAGGTGAATTTCTTGCATTCACATTCAGCCAAAGGCCTGGCAAACAGTCTTTCAGGGGTGTAATTAGGAGCACAGACCTTATCTAGCTTGGTGAGCTGCCAAGTAAATATTTTCAAACGCAGTGCTGACAAGGAAGGACTTGGCACAGAGTTTCTGAGATGCAACAAATTGATTGTTTCCTGCAAAAGCCCCTTTCCCTTTTGCTCCTCTTGTAATCCCTATGGGAGAGGCCATTCACCGTCTACCTGTGGCCTTACTTCCACATCGACCCTTAGTTAGTAATTGTTCTTTTCTTTTGGCAGCTCTGTGCATGAGCAGGCTGGGAACCAGCTCCAGCTGCTCCCCCTCCTCAATGCTGTCCAATGCCGAAGGCAGCTGATAACTGCCAGCCTGCCCTGACCCCATCTCTGCCTCTGACGCAGAGCCCTCATCCGAGCCTTCCTCAGCTTCCAGGACTGGCCCATGTTCCGCCCCAACCTCCTCACTGTCCAACTTTGTTGCCAGCTCTACTGGCCGCCGCCGGGCCACAACATCCGGTTCTTTTTATATCTTTTTACAATGCAATCAAAGCTATGCATGGTTCTCCAAAGGTAAACCTCACTTCGAGGCAAAATCCCTATCTTCCAAACTATAGAAGCAAGAACAACCCAATTTTCAAAAAGAAATATATAATGCTAACTACTAGTAGGGTGTGGGAATGAATTTGGAAGATGGGAGGAAAAGCCACAGACTGGACAACCATCATGCAAAATATATTTCAACCCATATCATAGCAATGGGGGCTTCTTGTGGTTTGGGATGACATTCTGTAACTGTGCATGCTACTGATCTGTACACTAAACCATGAGTGTTGTATGTTGTGTGATAGAAATCTGTTCTCTGGAAGATCATCATTTGGGGCTTGGGGATAGGGTCTTTGTATGGGGGTTCTTCTTTCCTCTTGCCCCCCAATTGGAGATGGACCGATATGACCCTTTTAAGCCTCTGTTTGAAGACCAGAATGTATATGGACAGATTGTGACAAACGGAGCAGATCTACGTTTGGGAATTTGAAAAGCTGGATGTTTGCGGTTCTTTAAACCATAAACCATCATCTGGAAAACAGAACATTCAGGTTACCTGTCAGAAAAGCAAGTTGACCAGAAAGCAGACATAAATTGTTTGCCATCCTCCAGTGTTCTCCCCAAATTACAATTGCAAATTCTTTATACAGAACTGCACATCTGAAAAACTAGCCAAGTTGGACACAATCTTTTCTTTTGCTAGCAGCACCTTCATGGGCAAGCAATATGCAATAGTCTTTGGAGGACGAATCAGACTATGTTAATTTGCTCAGGGCAAATTAAGATTTCATTGTTTACCAAAAGAGATGTTTTTAAAATATAAAAATAAATTTAAAAAAAAAATCAATTCAATGAAGTAGTCAAGAGTGGTCAAGAGTTAGACCAGCTTCCATGACTGACAATGGATTTGAACTTGGATCTCTATCGTCCCATTCCCAAACTTGAGCCATTATATCACACTATTCTGAGTAGAATTGGAGACCTAAAGTAATCAGCAGGTTGAAATTCTTCCTGAAGAGGAAAAGTTACAACATTTGAGGATTAATAAAAAAAAGGTGTATGCCCACCATCCCAAGTTGAACTGATTTGGATCAGTAAGCAGGTTGAGTGACTTGTATGCTCCTAAGTCATGAAGCTTGACCTGACTCAATTGGTGGGAAGTCTATTGGTCTCAGAGATCTATATTATTTTCTCGAGGAATGAAGAAGGCAATAAAGTTGCCTGCATCTCCATTATATTTGCCTGACAGATGTGGAGTAAACCGTGTTGAGATGTTTGGGACTAGAACTACAATCCCTGTTTTGGTCGTGTTTGTTGGTTTAACTGAGTTGAAATCATTTTACTGTTAAGAATACAGAATAATAGAGTTGAAAGGTACCTTGGAGGACATCTAGTCCAACCCCTGCTAGAGCAGGAGACACTTTACCATTCCAGACAAGTGGCTGCCCAGCCTCTTCTTGAAAACCTCCAATGATGGAGCACCCACAACTTCTGAATGCAAGGTGTTCCACTGATTAATTGTTCTCACTGTCAGGAAATGTCTCCTTAATTCTAGGTTAATAAGTTTCCATCTATTACTTCAGGTGCTTTGGAAAAATAAGTTGATCCCCTCTTCTTTATGACAGACCCTCAATTACAGGTAGACTCCCATCATGTTCCCCCTAGTCTTTCATTTTGTTAGACTAGACATACCCAGTTCCTTCAATCATTCATCTTATCCTCCCATCCCCTAGTCAACTTGGTTGTTCTTTTATTGGATTAGAATAGCACATAGAACTTTTTGGCACTGATATATAGTTGATGTATATTTGTTTCTATATGTATTGTGATTATCTTTTAGAAACCAAGCAATACCCAACTGGAAATTAGGCTACATTTTTTTTTTAAAAAAAATCTTGGCTGGCTTTATTGGTGGGAATGTTTTTATTTCATAATTCAACCCTGATTCTTCCTTTGAATTTTCAAGGTTTTGACTCTGCTTATTCAAAAAGTAAAAAAAAAAGAAAAAAAAGAAATGCATTTCCTGTAATTGTGTTCAATGTTATGATGTGACAGTGATCTGTTTGAGGGCCAGGGAATGTCAAACACAATATGGCAAATGTAGTTTTCTAGATAAAAAGATTTATTTTATTGCCTGAAAGTGTTATAATGCAACTGGTGGAGAAATGTGAACTAATTGATGGATTAGATGAAAAAAAAGGTTGCAGAAAGGAACAAGCAAGAAAGCAAACGGAGCTTTAAGCAGGGAAAGGTCATGTATAAGTTTAAAGGAGATTATTTACTATTGGAATATGAAGAGAAACTATGGCTTGGTTAGATGTCTCAATTTTCTGTTGGATCTCAGAATGAAATGGCACATGAGGCAAGGACTCCAGTGAAAGGAGAGGTCAGAGAAGGGTGTCCTGTATAATTGGCTATGCAATGCATTGTGTTAGCTTGCTAAACTGAACACCAAATCACACTGAACTTCAGATTATTTTCAGATGTCTAACCAGAAATGAAATGCCAACCTGTTATTCACTCAGTTGTGTCTGGGCCAGGTCTCGCCACATCTTCCAATCCTGCACTACTTCTTTGAGTTGTTCTATGCTCTGGTTGCTCTGGTCAGCTTTGATAGTGTCCAGCTACCTTGTTCTTTGACAGCCTGGTTTCCTTTTACCACTTACCTGGAAGAGACACCTGATTTTAAATTTGGAAATGGATCTTTCTGGAGAGCATCGGGATCTCTGTGGGATAATAGGAGAGGCTGTTCTATAACTGCACATGTTTTTTTGAACTTCTGTTCTAAATTAAGCCAAGGGCTAGAGCTTTCACAATTGAGAGGTAGGACAGAACACCTTCCAAATTATTGTTTGATTCTAGAATAATTTAGTGTTTAAAGTGTAGGGGTTCTATACTTGGGTAATCATGTGCATAAGCAGAGCCTTCATGTCAGGCCCAAAAATCAGGCATCACACTTGGAGTTGTTTTTGAGTAGTTCCTTTATTGCTATTTTGTTTTCAGACAGAATCTTGCCAGACTAAAGCAACTATCTGCCTAACCACAGATACACTCTGTGAATTGCTAGGGAGGGGCCAGCTTTGCCTTCTTCCTGTCTACCAGTCATTGCCAGTTTCTCTGCCTCTTTGCCCTCTGGAAAGCAGCTCCTTCCACTTGGGACTCCAGATTACATTCCACCACACTTCGTGATTAAATGAATGAATCAAAATCTCTGCCGAAAAACTATTTGTCAGAAAGCAAGGATGGTATTTTCTTCCGCCCTGTGGTAATACTATTTATATTACCACAGGGCAGAAGAAAATACTATCCTAGCTACCTAGCTAAATACTATCCTTGACTGAAGACCACAATTGAGATCAAAATTTTCGTTGCCAAGCAAAATGATGGTCAACTGAATTGTGACTGATTTTACTACTTTTTTTGCCATGGTTGTTAAATGAATCACTGTAGATGTTAAATAAATCATGTGGTCGTTAGCAAATCCAGTCCCCGTTGACTTAGCTTGTTAGAAGCCAACTGGGAAGGTCACAAATGGTAATCAAAGGATGGGACAGGACAGGATAACTGTTGTAAATACTTACTGGTTGCCAAGTGCTCAAATTTTGATCATATGACTGTAGGGATGTTACAACAGTTGTAGCTGCAAGGACCAGTTGTAAGTCACTTTTTTCAGTGCTGTTGTAACTTGGAAGAGTCCTCTAAACAAATGGTTGTAAGTTGAGGACTACCTGTAAAAGTTTTAGCATCCTGTTTTTCTTCAAACATAGTTGTCTACCTCTCGGGAAGGCCATTTATTGGTGATAATTATATTTCTAACTTCTAGACGTTTGTTCTCTGCTTATTGAATTTGAATATCTAATCTATTATCTACTTATCAGCAGGTAATAGAGATATAGCATTCTTAATGGATCAGACTAAAATGCTCTGTGCATTGCAACAATGATTGGAAACTGGCCACACAATAATGCACCCATGCACATAAACACACACAATGATTAAATAATCAGAGACAAAGGGGCTGAGGGACAGGAAAAAGTGGAGAGAAAAATCTACTTTCTCTGGTGCAAATTCCCACGATCAGTAGCACTGTTGTGGTTAAAACTGAGTAAATTGAGGGGAAGCAGCAAAAAGAGGAAAACAGGGACAGGAAAAACAGCTATTAACTTGGAGAATAAATAGTATGGCTATTATTAGAACAAGTGAGAACTGATTGGTGGGGGGTGGATAGTTTCCTGGTGTATATTGAATAATAATATCTCCAGTCAACACTGTATACGTGCCCCTAGATCTCTCATCATCAAACACAGTCGGCTTCCAGTCAAATTCTCAGAAATCTTTTTTTTATTACATATCTGGGTCAAAGATCCATCTTTACTTTGCTATGTCAGTATCTGCATCTGATCCTTAAAATTCCCCACTATTAAAAACATAGCAACCCTGAATATCTAATATGCAACAAGTGTCTGAAATATTAGGTCAGAGAATTAGATAGTAGGACACTCTTTCATTGTTAGCATATCTTTAGTTTGGATTGATCGGGGACCTTTTTTAGATTGTAGCGTTGATCAATTGATCTGGATCAAGTTTCAATTAATAAGCAGATTGCAATGGAGTAACTGTTCCAATAAAGCATTTACATTCTCTGAAATTTGTCTCACATTTGCAAATACAACACGCATTTAGAATAACAACAACAATAAACAACAATAGCAGCAGCAACAACAACAATAATGCAATAATAATAACACTTGAATGTCTTCGGCATTGACAAAATCCCTATCCGTCAATTGCAAAAGGAAATTTTACTTGGAACGGTTTATATCCTGTGACAATAAGTACTATCAAATATTCACCTCTGCCTATCCCAGGTCCTTGGGATGAACTTGATAGGTGATTAAAAATGCTGAATTCAGCCTGAATATCTGACTGACTACACCACCAAGCATAATAATAATTATTATTGTAACTATAAAAACAGAAATGACAACAGTAAAGAAAATCAGAGTGCATTAAAATTGCCAACAGTGAGTTGTGCAGCATATAAATTTAATCAATCAATCATAGATAGATAGATAGATAGATAGATAGATAGATAGATAGATAGATAGATAGATAGATAGAATTCTTTATTGGCCAAGTGTGATTAGACACACAAGGAATTTGTCTTGTTGCAAATGCTCTCAGCGTACATAAAAGAAAAGATACATTCATCAAGAGTCAAGAATCATAAGGTCCAACAGTTCATAATAGTCATAGGGTACAATAAGCAATCAAATCATACTAGGAAACAGTCAATATAAAGCGATAAAGTTACAGTCATACAGTCACAAGTGGGAGGGGATGCATGATAAGGAGTGATGAGAAGATTAATAATAATAGTAATGCAGACTTTGTAAATAGCTGACAGTGTTGAGGGAATTATTTGTTTAGCAGAGTCATGGCGTTGGGGGAAAAAACTCCCCTTGTGTCTAGTTGTTCTGGTGTGCAATGCTCTATAGCGTCGTTTTGAGGGAAGGAGTTGAAACAGTTTATGTCCGGGATGTGAGGGGTCTGTAGATATTTTCACAGCCCTCTTTTTGACTCGTGTAGTATACAGGTCCTCAATGGAAGGCAGGTGGGTAGTAATTGTTTTTTCTGTAGTCCTAATTACTCTCTGAAGTCTGGGTCTGTCCTGTTGGGTTGCAGAACCAAACCAGACAGTTATAGAGATGCAGATGACAGACTCAGTCATTCCTCTGTAGAACTATATCAGCAGCTCCTTGGGCCGTTTGAGCTTTCTGAGTTGGTGCAGAAAGAACATTCTTTGTTGTGCTTTTTTGATGATGTTTTTGATGTTAGGTATCCATTTTAGGTCTTGTGATATGACTCCTAGACATTTGAAGGTCTCTACTGAATGAAGGTTTATACTATTTATATTGGTAGTGTTTTTGTTATGGGCAGTGCATCACTTAGATGACAAAAACACATTAAAATGAGTAGTGTGAGATAAAACCCATACTGTGAGTTGAAATACATGGACAGTCTGAATACTTTTGTCTTTAAAAAAAATTGTGATGCAGAAACATAACGAAACTGATGGTCCATCCACCCTAAGACTTAAGGTCCATCCAACATCCCTGTTTGGGTCTGAGATGGCATTTCAGTCCTTGCCGTTGGCCCAAAGTTACAGGTAGTCCTTGACTAATGGCCACAATCGAACCCCAAATGTCTCTTGCTAAAGTCGTTAAGTGAGTTTTGCCTCATTTTACTATCTTTCTTACCACAGCTGCTAAGTGGATCACTGTAGTTATTATGTTTGGTAACGTTGTTAACTGAATCTGGCTTCTCCATTGATTTTGCTAGTCAAAAGGTCACAAAAGATTATCCCATGACCCCGGGACACTGCAGCCATCATACATATGACCAGATGACCATAGGGAGTGCTGCAATGGTTGCAAATGTGAAAAATGACCACACGCCACCTTTTTCAGCGCCATTGTAACATTGAACCAGAGGTGGTGTTCAGAAGGTTCTGACCACTTCTGGAAAACTGGTAGTGGAAATTTTGAGTAGTTTGGAGAACCAGTAGTGGAAATTTTGAGTAGTTTGGAGAACCGGTACGGAAATTTTGAGTAGTTTGGAGAACCAGTAGCAGAGATTTTGAGTAGTTCGGAATACCACCTCTGACTGGCCCCGCCCCCATCTATTCTCTGCCTCCCGAGTCCCAGCTGATTGGCTGGGTCTTCTTTTGTTGCCCTGCACAGGAGAATGGAGCTGGAAAGCAGGTTAGTGGGGGTGGGGAAGGAACGGAGATTTTACAATATCCTTCCCCTGCCACGGCCACCAAGCCACGCCACGCCCACTAAGCCACACCCACAGAACCATTAGTAAATTTTTTTGAATCCCACCACTGCATTGAATAGTCACTAAATGAATCTTTGTAAGTCAAGAACTAGTTCTGCCCACGAGTGCCTAAAATAGCTTCATTACCCGTAATTGTCTTTTAAAAAATAAGGAATATCTCCCTATCCTTTGCCGTAATGCTTTTGAATGCTTCTCTGTTGCTGACTTTTTTTTTTTTTTAACTCCATCCATCGCAAGTGATGTTGGAAGCCTAACTGGTTCTGGTTGTACAATATTGAAAGTTACCATAGTGATGAGTAGTGGACACCGCTTCTCCTCCCCCATTCTTTAAATTAAAGAACAGATGCTGAAAAGATTGATCTTGCTGTGACCTCCTTTAAGCTGACATCAACACACTAATTGTTTTCCATTCTTTTCTCCACAGCCTAAGCTTTGTCCATCTCTTCAGTCCTGGCCCATTTTAGATTAAAGAGCCAGTCACAAAAGCAGGGATGTCTTTTGTAAACTGCAATATGAGACTATTTATCTCAGATCCCCGTTGGTTCCATTGAGCAGTTAATCATAAAAGTCGACCGACGACGTATAATGGGGAAATAAATGTCAGTATTTCAAATCCACAGTGGAAGTTGTCCCTCTCATCCAGTATCGGCTGCGGATTCCCAACCTTTTATTCATAACTTCATAAACTGAAATCATTTAAGAGTGCCCTGTTAATTAGCCGCTTTTGAGTTAGTAGCACTTCGTCTCATCTTGGGATGTAATTCCAAAAAAAGAGAAGATTTGCAGAGGTTCCGAACCTTGCATCTTTTTATCCGTCTTTAAAGCAGCCGTGTCTTTTCCTGGGATCGCACAGCCATGAGATCCTGGTGGGAAAACGTTAAATGTGGCTATTTGAGGTGTTTGCAAACAGGTGCTAGGTGTGCTTCCTGCAGATTTTCGGAATCTTTTGTTTGGAATCCAGTTTGAATCACTGCTCAGCACAGCTCAGTTATATCCTATTGGGATATTTATCAGGGGCATATTTATTTATTTATTTGATTTGCCTTTTAAAATACCACCATCTTTCTTCAATACCGCTCCTCTCTTGGAACTTTTGCTACTTTAACAGACAGACAGGCATCTCAATATTTATTTTTATTAATTGGATTTCTATGCCGCCCATCTCATTAATACAGTGACTCTGGGCGGCCGTCTCAATGCCTCATTCACACATTCACTTCGGCACATCGTATTGCAGCTGTCAGATAATTAACCTTCAATCGTGAAATAACCAGATGCGAGCCGAGTTTTCTTAGAACTGAGGCATTTTGGAATGCTTTTTACCATGTTTTATTTTGATGCGCCGTATTATAGTAATTTGCAGTTTTAAGCCCTGGGTAGGTAACAGCCAAAATAAGAAGGTAAAACCTGCAGAAACATAGACCTGTCATTTGTGTCATATTTCTTTTCACAGCAGATTGCAAATTCCAGCTCAGTCCTCCAGCCAGTGAATAAGATATGCTCTTTTATGTGTGTGTATCTATATCTATCTCTGTGTGTCTGTTTTTATCTCTGATAATTATAATCATGCCATCAAGCTGTAATGGAATTAAAACTGTTAAAAAGAATGGACAGTGAGACTTAATTTACAGCATGAAACACTGTGAGTTACTTTATAGCAAGAGACATTAGATCTAACTGTTGCATTTGGATTTGGTCCTAAAAATGGACCTATAGAGGGCTATCTTATTGTTATAATTGTGTGTGTATGTATGTATGTATGTATTGAATATATGAACAGTGTGGCATCTGGGTATCATTAGTTTGGCTACCATGTAGTAGTAATAATATTGACAATTTTAGTTACATCTTCGTTACATTAATCATACACATATCATTATGGTAACATTATAATTAATACACTCATCTTTCAACTTCTGATCCTTTCCTTTACATGCTGGTTTTAGAATATTATATAGAAATGTGCATAATAATTTGGCTAACTTAAATAGATTGTTAGGATGTTGAATTTAGTAGCTGGAACAGCGGTAGCGGAAATTTTGAGTAGTTTGGAATGCCACCTCTGAACTGGCCCCGCCCCCATCTATTCTCTGCCTCCTGTGTCCCAGCTGATTGGCTGAGACTTCTTTTATTGCCCTGCACAGGAGAATGGAACTGGAAAGCAGGTTAGTGGGGTGGGGAGGGAATGGGAGTTTGCACTATCCTTCCCCCAGGAGTGGGGAGGGAATGGGGATTTCGCAGCATCCTTCCCCTGCCAAGCCATGCCTACCAAGCCACACCCCACCCACCAAGCCACACCCACAGTGTGTGTGTGTGTGTGTGTGTGTGTGTGTGTAAAAGACTACAAGTTTGTTGTTAGTGACTTCTTCCACTGCACAATTCCTCGAAATTAATTTTTCTTCAGAAGACTTTCAGATTTGAAAAGGCAACCTTTTCAAAAGGTACGTTATGGCTCGCCTGAAAGTTTACTAGGATTTATTTCCCCTCCTTTCTCTTGACAAGTTGTTTGATTTTTACGTTATGGGTTGTTGAGGATTTAATGAGAAAGAAGGAGAAAGAAGGCTAAATTCAGAGGACAATAGTATTTAGTTGCTCTTCCCCCTTAATCCTTTGGAACCTGCTGTGGTTTATAAAGCATTGAATCCTGAGGACCAACAAATTGCTTTGTCTATAGGGCGTTATGCTAATTTTCCTCATTTTCAGAATTGTCTCTTGTCAGGGTGGGAGAGAGACGACTGGGCAAAAGGATTAGAAATGACGTCCTGTCCTGAGCCAAGCTGACCTGTTCATTTTTGCAGAATTTTACAGAAAAGTGAAGAATGGTTAGGATATACAGGTAGCCCTTGCCTTAACTACCCAACTGAGTCCAAAATTTCTGTTCCTAAGTGAAACATTTGTAAAGTGAGTTTTGCCCCATTTTACACCCTTCATGTCATGATTGTTAAGTGAATTATTACACTTGTTAACTTAGGAACGTAGTTGTTAGGTGAGTCTGGCTTCTTCATTGACTTTGCTTGTCAGTAGGTCACAAAAGGGAGCCACGTGACCCCAGCTAATGGTTATAAATATGAGTCAGTGGCCAAGAATTTGAATTTTTGGTTATGTGACCATGGGGATGTTGCAACGGTTGTAAGAAAGATCACAAGTGTGATGACCCAGGGTGGGATACAAAACCAACACAGTTACAAAAAACTGGTGAAGTCCCTTTTATTCCTTCACTTTGCTTCCAAGCTCCAAATATCCTTGACCGAAGACAAAAAAACTCTCACACAAACAGTTACAAGAAGGAGAGAAAAGACACAACAAGCCAGGCAAGATAAGGGCTGGAGGACGTTCACAGATAACCGAACACACACTGGGAAGGATGCCAAACTCAGAGAGGAATCATAAACTAGAGATATTTCCTCGGTTTG
Source organism: Pseudonaja textilis (assembly GCF_049901715.1). Taxonomy (NCBI): domain Eukaryota; kingdom Metazoa; phylum Chordata; class Lepidosauria; order Squamata; family Elapidae; genus Pseudonaja; species Pseudonaja textilis. The sequence goes on from NC_141994.1 coordinate 66,377,240, forward strand.
TTTCCAATGCCCATACACATGTCCGTCCTCTTATTCAGTTGTCACACCTGCAGCCCATGAAGAGAATCAAGGCCCTCTCCTCCCCAGTAGACCACCTCTTTCCCTTATCCTCTCCTCCCTGTGTGCCCTAGGATGGAGAGGGGATGGGCCTGGGTCCTCCTCTGACTGCCCAGCCAGCCTCTGCCCTTCCCCAGCCGCCTCCACAACCTCCAGAGCCACACTTCCACTCCCTGTCAGCTGTTCCTCCTCTCCCTCAGAGTCAGTCTCCACCAGGGGCATGACAATAAGTCACTTTTTTCAATGCCATTGTAACTTTGAACTGTCACTAAATATACTGTTGTGAACCTACATCAGCTTTCCAAGGTTATCCAAACAAGAAGCACAACCAGCAGTTTTATCTCTATATTTATTGTAAAGGTAAAGGTTCCCCTGGCACATATGTGCTAGTCGTTTCCGCCTCTAGGGGGTGGTGCTCATCTCCGTTGCAAAGCCGAAGAGCCAATGCTGTCCGAAGACGTCTCCGTGATCATGTAGCTGGCATGACTAAATGCCGAAGGCTCAGAGAACACTATTACCTTCCCACCAAAGTGGTCCCTATTTTTCTACTTGCATTTTTACATGCTTCCGAACTGCTAGGTTGGCAGAAGCTGGGACAAGTAATGGGAGTTCACCCCGTTACATGGCGCTAGGGATTCGAACCGCTGAACTGCCGACTTTTCTGATCGACAAGCTCAGTGTCTTAGCCACTGAGCCACCACGTCCCCATATATTTATTGTAATTTACCCTCATAGAATTAAAGTATTTCTGATGTCCTTGTCTTTTATTTTCTGGAAAACTAAAGAGGATCCCTTCTGAAACCCTTCCCTTTTCTCCTCTCCTTCTATGGTCTGAGGTATCTTTTTTGTCAGTTGTTCAGAATGTGGTTCTTTCTCTTGTCCCCCACGGTCATTTTCACATTCAAGAAGTTAATCCAGATGCTGATGATTCTTGACTCTTGACAAATGTATCTTTTCTTATGTACACTGAGAGCATTTGTACCAAGACAAATTTCCTTGTGTGTCCAATCACACTTGTCCAATAAAGAATTCTATTCATTCTAAAGTCAACCCAGTCTAATATATTTTCAGAATTTGAGTACAGGTAGTCCTTGATTCAGAGCAGTTCATTTAGTGGCTATTCGTGGTACTTACAATGGCCTTGGAAAAAAGTGACTTATGGCCATTTTTCATACATATGACTGTTGCAGCATCCCCATGGTCATGTGATCAAAATTCAGATGCTTGGCAACTGATTCATATTTATGACGGTTGCAGTGTCCTGGGGGTTCATGCCATCATCTTTTGTAACCTTCTGACAAGGAAAGTCAATGCGGAAGCCAGATTCACTTAACAACCTTGTTAATAATTTAACAGCTGTAGTCATTTACTTAACAACTGTGTCAAGAAAGGTCGGAAAATGGCACAAAATTCACTTAACAACTGTTTTATTTAGCAGTGGAAATTTTGAGCTCAATTTAGGTTGTAAATTGAGGATTATCTGTATAGTCTGGGAACTATTTGAGAGAAGCTGTCTTCACCCTCTTTCTCTCAGATGTAACATCTCTATCTCTGTCTGTCTGTCTGTCTATTCTATCTATCTATCTATCTATCTGTCTGTCTGTCTGTCTGTCTATCCAATCTCTTATTCCTCTTGAATGCTAGCCCCTCCTTCCTGGACATCCACTTCCTCCATACATTTTATCACAATACTTTCTTCCTCAGCTTTGCATTCACTTTGCCTCTAAAGATCCTGAAGACTAATATCTCATCCTCTCTAGCTGTTCCCAAAGGAAGTCCTTCTGTTCTCCTTTTTTCTCCAGTGGAAAGTTGCTTTATTTCCCAAATAATTTGGGACCTTTCCTGAAATGTAGTCCTGATAGCATATAGTACAAATTTCAGCTGCTTCTCAAATCGTGGTGTGAAAGCTGATGCTGGTTTATAAATGAGATGAATTTATGTTGTAATATATTATAGGTTTTTATGTGCTTTAAAATCTCTCTGAAGTGTTTTGGCACAAAAATCAAGATATGTATAATCTCTGTCCATCAATCAATCAACCTAACGAAGGCTGAAGAAAACCTTTTTTTTTTTTACAATATTTCTCTCTGTTTTCAGGATGAACCTTTGTTAGGTGGGAATCTGCTGAGATTACTCTTATTCCCTAACGCTGGGATGCACGTTTGGTTCTGATTCTCAGGTAGGTGGTTTTAATGTAATTCCTTTCGTGTCTATCTTCACTGTATGTTATAAAATAATTCCACAGGTCCAACAAAATTTTACATTCAGTAGCTGGAAATTGGTGGGTAATTTTCACAATCACCCTTTCCCTTCCCTTTTCCCTTCTTTTTCCTTCTCTCATAGTCCATTCATAAGTATTCATCTCAAACTGCACAATACCAAAAAAATGAAATGTTCTGTCTGATGTCAAAATGCAAACTCAGTTTTTCATATTTTCATATTGCTCCTCCAAGAACATCTATAGACTCATCCTTCAATGGCCAGGTACTATTCCTGTGATGGCTTCTAACAGTTTTAAAAATGTAGTTCTAATAAAACCTTATAAAATAAAATCTCTCAATTGTTCAGAGCTTCTAGCAGCTTAAAAGACTAATGGAGACTTATACAAATAAACAGTGTTGAAAAGTCTGTTAAAAGGCTAAAACTGTGTGCTTGGTATTATGAGAAATAACAAAGCAAGCATTATTTGAATAATGAAATACAATTTGGTATTTGCAATCATGATGTGGATCATGGTCATCATTCTTAGTTGTTACATGCACATACGATAAATGCACAGGGAACTTTGTAAAAGTTGAGGACTTGCTCTAAATGCTCTTATAAATTCCTTCTTGTATCAAGGCTTGTTTGAGTAAAATAGATGTTGCAGTAAGCACGGGCAGTCACAAAATGCAGCTTTGGAAGGCATGTTGGTGAAGTGCTCCTACCATCAATCTTTCAAGATGTTGAACATCATTTCTGCTTTTTATTTCTGGACATGCAGGCACATGGGTTACATTTGGCTGTATCCACCCAGAGGTGTCTGCAGAATTCAATGGTTTTGTCATAATGGCTAAATGAGTGTTATAACATTGAGATACAAGCTCTGCACTCTTCGTTTTACCATTTGCACTCCTCAAAATTTCTCCATATCCACACACCACATTTATTCTCTGAGAAGACCTAAAAGGGAAAACAGAGGCAGAAGTGACCTTAGTTGATTTCCATAATGTTATCATGTCTCAAAGTTCACTTCATGATCAGCCAGTGAAAGAAACTCAATGGATATCAAATGAGGTTTCTGCCTACCTCATAATGTTTACTCATTCTTAAAATGCGATCTGACACTCCTTGAGCATTGACCAACCAGATGTTATTGGTAAGAAGATAATTAGCAATAAACCAATAATGAAACCTACAAGACCATCATAACTTCGTCTCCATTTAGCACATTACTGATTCAATATAAGCAGAATGTGTGAATATCTGTGGAACTGCTGGACAGGTCTTCTTAAATATTCTTCTAAGCATGTTAGCATGAGCTCTTATCACTCATCTATATTTCTGACTCTCATTTGTCAGATACTTCATTTCATTACATCACAATCTGTCTGGACAACCTTGTCATTGCAATTTCCACACCCAAGCAATTTCTTTGTTCCCTCTGACAATGAAATTTTATCTCTGTGGTCACCCGGCTTAGGTTAATAGCCTGGAACAAACCTCATTTAAAATCTTTTACATAATGAAAAAGAATAAGAAAAAGACAGGGAAAAGGAGTTGGTGGCTGAGATGGGATCTCACAAATTCATATGAGCTCTTGGATAGGTTCATGGCTCTTTAACAAGCAGTGGATTGACTTGCCAGATTTTGTGTTAAGATTGACAACTGAAAAAGTAGAGTGAGCAGTTGTTGCTACATTATTACACCAGTAATTAATGCCACATAACCAGCTGCATTTATTTCATCTACTATTTTTTTTCTTTTCAAACAAATTGTGTTGCTATTATTGTTCCAACCAATAATGCATAGCTTAAGAAGAGAGAGAACAAATATTTAGCCCTTTAAAGGGAATCAGCCTAGTCAACAGTCCAACTTTGTCAAAATTAGCTGAATTGGAAGCATCAAATGAAAACGCAAGTTTCTCTCGTTTTGTTGATTTTTGTTAGAAGCAGTCTCCATTGGAATTTAATCAATTTAATAGGCCAGATGGATGGAATGGCTGAATCGTTGCACATAGAGTCATAAGTTAGGCAGCCTTAAATTTGATAAATTGTGTTGTGTTAGATGAAAATAGATAGGAGATATGTTGTTGCCGGCCCTAGCGATTTCCTGGACAAGTCTATGCAGTTTTCTTGACGTTTTTGGAAGTGCTTTGTCATTGCCTTCTTCATAGAGTCAAGAGAGAGAGACTGGCCCAAAGTTATTAACCTGGCTTTGTGCTTAAGAAGGAATTGTATTTATTTATTTGTTTGTTTATTTATTTATTTATTTATTTTGTCAAGCGATTATAAGTTAACAGGTATACGTATAAACATAGTTATGAATACATGAAATGGGTACATATAAGAAAAATAAAAAGAAACAATAGGACAGGGACGGTAGGCACGTTGGTGCGCTTATGCACGCCCCCTACAGACCTCTTAGGAAAGGGGTGAGGTCAATAGGAGACAGTCTAAGGTTAAAGTTTTTGGGGTTTGGGAAGAAACCAGAGTCAGGTAGAGTATTCCAGACATTGACCACTCTGTTGCTAAAGTCGTATTTCCTGCAATCAAGTTTGGTGCGGTTTACCTTGAGTTTGTATCCATTGTGTGCTCTTGTATTGTTATGGTTGAAGCTGAAGTATTCATGGACAGGTAGAAATTGTAACTCACAATTTCCTGGTTTCTTCATTTGTCAGAAATGGTGTAGGGTCTCCCACTTGGGTGGGGGGGTTGGACTAGATGACCTACAAGGTCCCTTCCAACTCTGATTATCTGTATCTGTATCTGAGTTGGCTGTGGTGAGGTGGCTGTGGTGAGTTGGCTGTGGTGAGTTGGCCACAGCAAGTTGGTTGCAGCGAGTTGTCTTAGACCCTCCTCAAGTGCCTAAGACACATGTAATCCCAAATTACCTTAATTCACCTTAGTGATTAAACGTTGATTTTAGAGCATTATTTTTTCCTTCTTTTTTCAAATTATTTAATTAGTCTTTATTTAAAAAGAGATCTGTTAAGCTTCAATATGGATGTTCAATATGGATGTTCTTCATGTGTAGTTAATCCATGATAATTTATTCCCACAGCTTCAACCATAACAACATAAGAGCATACAATAGATACAAACTCAAGGTTAACCTCACCAAACTTGATTGTAGGAAATGCGACTTCAGCAACAGAGTGGTCAATATCTGGAATACCTGACTCTACCTGACTCTGTGGTTTCTTCCCCCAACCCCAAAAACTTTAACCTTAGACTGTCTCCTATTGACCTCACCCCTTTCCTAAGAGGTCTGTAGGGGACGTGCATAAGCGCACCAACGTGCGTACCGTCCCTGTCCTATTGTTTCTTTTATTTTTCTTATATGTACCCATTTCATGTATTCATAACTATGTTTATACATATACCTATTAACTTGTAAGCAATTGACAAATCAAACAAATAAAATAAAATAAATAAATGTTCAGATCTTCATGTGACTCATTGGTCATCTAAGAACTTGTCCACTCCTTCATAGCAAGAGAAGTTATAATTCTGGCTATATTCTAAGAGTTTCTAGTCTGGAGTTTCTAACAGTGTACAATTTATTCTCCTGCTAAATGTCAGTTTTATAACTTTGCATGATTTGTATCAGCTATGCTTCCTAAAGCGGTATATCAGCTGTTCTAAAAGCATATGACACTTTTCTTTTTCTCTTTTTAATCCCCAATCTGTATCACATGAACTCTTCATGGCTGCAAAGAAGAAAATGGATCAGAAAGATAAAAAATCAAAATGTGTCTCATAACACTCCAAAATATTCCAAAAACATAGGGCCATTTTTATGTTTATGTCTATTTGCATTCATAAATGGACTATATCTCAGATTTTTGCTAGGGGAAACTCAAACACTTTTTTGTTATTATCCAATAAGCAAAGCCCTGGAAACACAATTCTTAAAAATGTGAAAAATTCTCCACAAAATTCTTGGCTGGTACTAAAAGAGGATGATTAGCCAGACCAAAAACCAAATGGCACTCCTTTTGGTGGTACTTACTCAAAAAGCATTGATCCATTTTTTTCATATACATTTCCTCCTAAGGAAACAGAAGTAGTTTGAAGTATTTTTTGGGATGGGGAGATGGATTTGGATGAGGATAAATGGCACAATAATATTAGACATACCTACAATCACTTCTGATCAGATAAATATAGAAGGAGAAATACTTGATTAAGTGAATACTGGCATGCTGGCTGGGAAATTCTGGGAATTGAAGTCCACAAATCTTCGCTATGATTGCGAAACACCTTGGTGTAGTATAATGGCTAGAGACACACCACCCAAAATTGGTCAAGAGTCCTGCTGGAAATGTTCTCCATCTGCAAATCCAGCAGTAGCTGTGAACCCCGGAGGACTTCTGAATCATCGACTTATTGCTGTACTCAGTAGTATCTCTTTCCCCTTTGAAAAATAATGCTGGAATTCAGAGAAAAAGCAACTTTTATCTTGTCTGGATTGAACATTAGTCTGTTTCATCCTCTCCAGAGCTCAGCAGCTTCCAGGCATCAGGACAAAGTCAGGACCGGGATGCTAATATACTATCAACTAACAGCTTGCTTTCAGAAGTTGTTGGTGCTTCATCACTGGAGGTTTTTAAGAAGAGACTGGACAGCCACTTGTCTCAAATTGTATAGGATCTCCTGCTCGGGCAGGGGGTTGATCATCTGGCCTCCAAGGTGCCTTCCACCTCTATTTTGATTGATCTGCATATCAATAATACCTGAATCAATAGATGATCTCTCCCAGTCTTTTCATATAAATGTTAAACTAAAAATAGGAGAGGACATTTCATCAGGCATTTTTATTCCAAAATGCATTCATGTGATTGACTGGCTCTTCTTTGTGTACTGTCTTTCTCAAAGTTGATGTCTGCTTAACCTTTTGGTTTCTCGCTGATATTCCAATGGATTGATTCATTTTGCTTAGGTCTCATTGTTGCTTGGTTGTATGTTCCCTCCAATTGAAAAGGTAAGATGGAACTCTTAATTGAAATAGCTGGTGAACAGTGGTTTGCAGAAGCACCAGTGGACAGATATTTTTCTGAAATAAATTTGTAGGCTTCTTTAAATAGGTATGCAATTGCTTAGCAGTTATGCAAAAAGCACCCGGGTTGTTTTTATGTACTGTCAATAATAGAATATTCATTATACTTGAGCATTAGATTGAACTATGTACGATTAAGAGCTAGCAATGACATCCTTGAAATACTGTATAAGGAAACACAATAGTAAATGCAAATATGACATGTATAAACACATTTAAGACAGGTTTACCAGATCTGGTTGCCTCTAGATGTGTTAGACTTTGATTTCCATAATTCCTATCTCTGGGTACCAGAAAGGCTAATCAGATTTTTAACAGATAAAAATAGTTGTTCAGAACAGAGCTGTTATTTACAAGAGGTTTGCAAATCTGTTTACCGTAGATCTGGACTATGAAATAAAGGTTGCCCCAGATAAAATCAAAGAAACTTTCACTAGATTCCATTTTAAGGTAGAAGTCTTATTCTTTATACTATATTTTTTGTATTTTTCATTTTTCATGCAGCTGTTCTACCTACTAATGAGCTACCTAAAATTTTATACTTATACAATATTTTATCAACATTAAAATCTGCCCAAGCAGAGGGAAATATGTTCACAAACAACATGGTGACAATTCCATGATTCCTCCCCTCCCATTTTTTAAAATAAGCATCAGCTTTCTAGTTCTATTGCATTAATTAAATCTATAATGTTCAAGTCAAACTGATTGAATGACCCACTTAAGAAAAAGCTCAACTATTTTTTACTTTACAATTTGGGACACACAGTATAAAGACAGTTTGGTTACTGGAACAATAGATGTTTTGTTTATATGTTGTGAGCTGCCCAGAGTAATTTGGAATTGGATAGCATCTAAGAAAAATAAATAAACAAATCTGGAAGATTGGAATATTTCTCTCCCATGGAGAAGATTCAGTATATTCAATTATATCATCAAACGTTATTTTTTTTAAAAATTTATTTATTTGATTTGTCAATCACTTACAAGATAATAGGAATAAGTATAAACATGAATAAGAATACAGGAAATAGGTATGAATAAATGGGGACAATAGGATAGGGACGGTAGGCATGATTGTGCACTTATGCACACCCCTTACAGACCTCTTAGGAATGGGGTGAGGTCAATAGTGGATAGTTTGAGGTTAAAGGAGTGGGGGTTAGAGGATGTAACAACAGAGTCAGGTAGTGCATTCCAGGCATTGACCACTCTGTTGCTGAAGTCGTACTTTCTACAATTGAGTTTGGAGCAGTTTCCCTTGAGTTTGCATCTGTTGTGTGCTCTTGTATTGTTGCAATTGAAGATGAAGTAGTCCTTGACTGGTAAGACATTGTAGCAGATAATTTTGTGTACTACACTTAAGTCCAACCATAGGTAGCATAGTTCTAGGTTGTCCAAGTCCAAAATTTCAAGCCTGGTGGTGTAGGATTATTCTGTTGCGAGCAGAGGAATGTAGTACTCTACTTGTGAAATACTTCTGGACTCACTCAATTGTACTAATGTCTGATATACAGTGCAGATTCCAGACTGATGAGCTGTATTTGAGTATTGGTCTAGCAAAGGTTTTGTATGCCCTAGTTAGCAATTCAACATTACCGGAGGAGAAGCTTCGTAAGATTAGATTTACAACACTTAAAGCCTTTTTGGCAATGCTGTTACAGTGAGCTCTGGCATTTAGGTCGTTTGATATGAGTACTCTGAGGTCCTTGACAGAGTGAGGATCATCAACAAGATCATATCCACCTAGCTTATATTTGGTGTACTGATTTTTTTTTTTTTTTTTACCAATGTGTAGCACAGAACTTCGTTGTTGAGATTTGGAGTTGCCGATTGTTCTTTTGTCCGAATACTTCCATTTTTGCTAGTGAAATGGGGCTTCATACCTGAATAAAAGGAAAACTCTGAAAATGTGCCTACGTCTCCTGTTCTAGGAGAACGAAGCTGCTCCTACTTTTTGTATGGGCTACCACTTTTGCAGATCCAGCAATAGTGAATCAGACTTTCGCTTCATATCCTGGAATGGGTGACCAGGGTGCAGACCAATTTTCAGGTTCTGCTCCATTTCTTAAAGCTCAGCGATAAAACTCATCCTAACGCTTGTAAAAGCCTCAGTTGGGGTTTAAGACACAATTTCCCTGCTTTCTATAGCGTGATGTCAAACAGTGCAAGGGGCCAACTGGGCTTCATTCTTAATGCAAGGAGCTGTGATTGACCAGAACTATGGAGTCTTGAGACCTTTGAGATTTAACTACCTGCTCAATGCAGGAATTCAGATTAAAGCAGATAGACAGTAATCCAGAGTTTGCTTGAAGACATCCAACACATTTCAACAAAAGAGTCCACTGCCATCCTTGACCTCTTACCAAAAGAAAAGGACAAGATGGGCACTGAATAATCTAATCTTGAAATTCTAATTTCTAATTTCAATCATTTGCAAAGGCAGTTATCTTGTGAATGGTTTTCCTATTCTGTTGTTTTTTTAAAAATTAAAAACCAAACCCTTTGCCCTTGTGTTCAACATTTATTTCTTTTTATTTATTTATTAGATTTTTTATTCCACATTTATTACTTTGTAGGTAACTCAGTGTATTCATCCTCCTATTTTCCCCATAACAACCATCCTGTGAGGTGAATTAGGCTGAAAGAGAGAAACCAGCCCAAATTCACCCACCTGGCTTTCATGCCTAAGGTGGGACTAGCACTCACTGTCTCCTGGTGATTGGCCCAAAATCATACAGTCTGCTTTCATACCTACTGAGGGACTAGAACGCACAGTCTCCTGGTTTCTAGCATCGTTCTTTTAACTATTAGATCAGGGGTCTTCAAACTTGACAGCTTTAAGACTTGTGGACTTCAACTCCCAGAATTCCTCCTCCAGTCATGTTAGCTTAGGAATTCTGGGAGCTGAAGTCCACCAGTCTTAAACTTGCCACGTTTGAAGACCCTTGGACTAGATCAAACTGCCTCTAGTTTGCTAAACTCCTTCCTTCCTTTCTTTCTTCTCACCTTTTTCTACATCCAATTGCATAGAAAGGTGGGGTGGAGGGAGGGACTGTAGAAATTTCCAAATTGTCCTTCTGACAAAAGCCAGCTTTGGTTAACATGATTGTGTCTTAAATTGGCATTCCTTTTTACTGATAGCTGCCCCTGCTAATATCTCTCAAGTGACTCAAAAGCTTACACTATAGCAAAGAGGGTTCACAGGTTACTGTTTGGAAAGAAAGCAAGAAAAAGAGGTTTTATAATATTGTGAACATGCACCAAAAAAATCATAGCCTCCATTTTATTGATTGCCCCGTGATTTTTGCGTGTGAGAGTGTTTAATTGGTCATTCACATACTGCTTATAAAATGACATTTCTTGTATTCTGTATGTTTTTTTCCCCTTTCTTTCTCTTCCTTTTTTTTTTTTTTGCCTAGCTTTTAAGTAACTAAATGCAGGAAGTGGAGTCTGAAAGGGTGCTTTGTTGAAGGCTAAGCAACATTTCAATCATTGTAGTGGTGGGAAAATCTATCTGGGTTTGTTCGTTCTTCTTCTTATTTTTTCCTCCCTCCCCCCACCTTCTTAAAGAGAGAATTGGCAAACCAGAAAGAATAGTCTTTGTCATGTGCAAATATGTTGCCCATAAATGGTCGTGGAGGCTCTCCCTCCCAATCAATTGTCCCATGACTTTGCCAGAAGAGAAAAGCTATAAGAAAAAAAGGGTGGAAAGAGAAAGAAAGAAAGAAAAGAAAGAAAGAAAGAAAAGAAAGAAAGAAAGAAAGAAAGAAAGAAAGAAAGAAAGAAAGAAAGAAAGAAAGAAAGAAAGAAAGAAAGAAAGAAAGAAAGAAAGGCGCACTTGATAGAGTTGTGAAGAATGTTTGAATGGCTATTGGGTGTCAGGCATTGTCTTGAAGTGACCTCAATTCGGTACAGTAGAAACCCTGGAAAATGCTATCTGAAGTCACAATACTGCTATTCTCTGCCATTTAGCAAAAGAGATTAGTTAAAAGGGTGACGTTTCGTGCAGAGAGTTCCAAGTATTTCGTGAAACAAAAGGAGCCTGAAATGTTTTTGAAGTTATTTTTAATTGAGTTGAACTAATTTAATAAAGGGCCCAAGGAAGGAAGAGGGGGGGGAGAAATCAAGGATTGTGATTGTTTTATAATTCCTCACAGATGGAATGGACATTTATAGCACATTTCTTTGGTCTCGGAGAGAACAGTAGTCCCATTTACAGCTACTGTTCGCAATTTAAGCCCGCTCTGAAATGAAGTCTTTTCAAGAAGCTGACAGCTTATAAATAAATCTGTCTGATAAAATTGAGCATAAACTGCATCTGTGGTTGGTTTGCCAAAATTAATTCGACATTTAATTAGAAATTGCAGTCAAACATATTTAATAAAAAGAAAAACAGCCTTGGATAGTAAATCAAATGGATTCCGGTTTTCAGCAGACGTTGGACTTTCTTCTTCTTTTTAAATAAAAAGGTAAACAAAACAATAAAGTAGAAAAATGAAGCAGTGGCCTAACCTCTGTGATCCATAAATCTATAGGGGTTGAAGCCGAACGAATTTGAAGGGAGCTGATGTGATTATTGGAGAGAAGTGGTTAATTAATTGGCTTCAAATTCCCAGTGGAAGCTATTGTGTGACAATTTTTTTTTTGTTGATTCTGTAATTAGGATTTTCAATGGTGGCATTGGAAATTTGTTGTAAACACTGACATCAATCAATATGGTTTTTATTAGCAGTGTGGCAGAGTTCAGAGTTAGAAATGTGCTTCCAGTAGTTTGTATACTTTGGACACATTAAGGCCGTAAAAGGTTGATTTCCACCCACTGGCAGGATGATTTCAATAGTTAGCAAAACTGTGAGCCTGCAAAAGAGCAAATGTGGCCTGGCCCTATTAGGGATGAATTAGCAAGAGAGGTGCTGGTGGGAGAACCTAGTCTGCAGTCTGTTGTGGTTCACCAGCAGCCGATGCAGACGGCAGAGGTATCGGACAGTGAGGTTGAAAGGGAACCAGTCCTGGAGTCTGGAGAGGACTTGGATGAGGGTCCTGCATCCAATGCAGGGATGGGGCCAGGACCATCCAGAGCCTCCAGAGTCTAGCAGCAGTGAGGCAAAGGAATAAGGGGAGCCTGTTCCCAGTGTGCATGTGCACAGAGCTGCTAGAAGGTGAGAGCAGCTGAAACAGAAGGGACGACTCAGGAGTAAGGCCGGGAGGTGATTGCCCTTCCCATAAGGGATAAAAGTCAGACCTCAATGATGAAAGCTTTGCAGGAAGCAAAGTAATTTGATAGATTCCGAGTCCTCCTTGAAGCTTTGTGTACTCTGGTTGTTTTTTTCTGGTATTTCGGTTGGTTTCTGATATAATTGGATACTTCTGTTTTTGGCAACATTCCACAGCACTGAAAGATCTGTGCTTATCTTGGGGAACTGTTTATAATTAGTTCTGGCTGGAAATGCAAGTAATTCCCAGCGTTGCAATAAAATAGTTTTTGCTTTTAAAATAAATTTGATATTAATTCCATTTGATGAAGCCTGGGTCAGAACACTACCAAACTCATGAACCCTACAGTTTAACCCTTTCTAAAAAGAAAGTTAGAAGCCCAAAGAGGCTATAGTAGGCAACATATGACCTATGACCCACAACATATCCTGCACAGCAATCTGATGACTAGTAAAATAAATGTTCTATGACCTTCCTTTTTAAATAAATGAAAAACATTTTTTAAACAAATGCCAAATGCAATTGCAGAGCATCCTTGGAAGCTATTTAACCTTTCCAGAAATGGGTATTCTGTAATGGCTGCCATTTTGGGACTGCTTACTGCATGCCTTCAATATTCTAGCTGTGTTTCTGGTCCAAAATGTTTCCTATTATGGAAATATGCTACTCAGTTCGGTGTTCGCTGAAGGATAAAGAGACATCCATTTGTTGTATCTGCTGTTTGTCCAAACTTGACTGTAAGCGACGCATTAAAGAAAATTAAAATCCATTGGAAACTAAATCCAGAAAATTAGGGGTGGGTGGGGAAAACCACCCTTAATAACTCCTTTGGCAACACTGGGGCTAAGAAATATAATTAGGGCATGAATGGGTTGTCTGTCAACCCATAGTATACCTTAAGCCATGTTTCTTGGCATAGTGAAGTAGAAAAATGAGAACAGGTCACATTGGAATGTATGTTTTAGATAACTGCAATTTCCCAGTGAAATCCAAATTTTACATAATTAGAATCCTATCTTTAATGGTAATATATTTAGTTGTTAGATTTATGTCCTGTCTTTCCTTCAGGAGTTGTCAACACCTACTTGGAGTTGGATGAGAGTCAACAGAATTCAAGGGGGAGATTGGACTTAGTTCACTTGTGGCTATGTAGGGGTTCTAGGTTGACCCCTCTTTTAATTCTTCCCCCAGATTCTGCTGCTCTTTCTCCACAAGAATTGAGGTGGCATATCTTCTACTTTCTCATCGTTTCTCACAACTCTGCAAGACAGGTTGGGATGCGAGAGAGAGAGAGAGAGGGAGAGAGAGAGAGAGAGAGAGAGAGAGAGAGAGAGAGCACTTGAACGTGGGTGCTATGTCCTTAAGCAACATCTTAATTACTACACCAACTGGCTTTCAAAGACTTACTAAGTTCTTTGAGGGACCACATGTGGATGAGTCAATAAAGGAAATGGATGTAATTGAAACAAGTTCTATATTTAGAACAAAGCCACATTATAAACTTTGCATCCTTTTTACATTTTGATAAATTGATTTCTCTCCCTTCTGTCTCCTGGATCAGATCCAACAAGGATTGTTACCTATGGCAAGGGAGAAAAAAAGGGTCCCAGCAAATTCTATTCCCTCCCCAGTGAATAATTATTTGAACCCAGAATAGGATGTTAGAGTATCAGGGTAATTCTGAACAGAGATTAGCAACCTGTAAGCTGCCTGCCACCCTTGGTTCTACTTAAAGAGCTCTAGGACTCTTTATCTGAAATTCAGCATAAAATCACCAAATAACCACCACACAATTTCCTGTCAAAAGGGTGGGTTTCTACCAAGTGATGGAGTGAGTTCCCATTCTTACCCCAGCTCCTGCCAACCTAGCAGTTTGAATGCATGCAAATGCAAGCAGATGAATAGGTACCACTTTGGTGGGAATCGAAGAGTGTTTTGTGCCCCTCAGCATATAGTAAAGCGGGCCACATGACCACAGAAGTGTCTTTGGACAGTGCTGGCTCTCTTAGCTAAGCAACAGAGATGACCACAGTCCCCCTAGGTTGGACCCAACTGGGCTGGGGAAACCTTTTATCTTTACCTTTTCTGATGAAAAACATAGAACCGGAGGCAGGAATTGCCCAGATCTGCTCCATTGATGATGTCCCAACACCAGAGACTTGCTCATGGTGACTTTATTGACTGTTTCCTTGTATGATTTGATTGCTTATTGTACCCTATGACTATTATTAAGTGTTGTATCTTATGATTCTTGACTCTTGACGAATGTATCTTTTCTTTTATGTACAGTGAGAGCATAGGCACCAAGACAAATTCTTTGTGTGTCCAATTACACCTGGCCAATAAAGTATCCTATCCTATCCTATCCTATTCTATCCTATTCTTTCCTTTACTTATGGTTAAGAAGGTGCCATGCAATCTGCATGAAAGTCAATTTAGTCTAATGATTAATGCACCAGGCTAGAAAGCAGGAGAAGTTCTAGTCTGGGTGACTTTGGGCCAATCACCAGGAGATGGTAAGTTCTAGTTCTGCTTTAACATGAAAGCTGGATAAGTGACTTTGGGCCAATCACCAGGAGACAGTGAGTTATAGTATCTCCTTAGGCATGAAAGCCGACTGGGTCACTTTGAGCTTGTCGCTCTCTCTCAACCCAACCCATGTGACAGTGTCCTTGTTGTAGAGGAAGAAGGAGCATTAGGTTGTTTGCTCCCTTGGGTTATTTACAAAAACAACGAAGTCAAGTTTTTTAATAATAAATAAAGTATACTAAATTCTGACTTTCAAGGATGGAAAGTTGACCAGGAGGCTCAGGAGGATGGTTTAAATATTGCCCTTTGCTTCTCCCTGCCTCACAGTAAGGCCACCCATGTCCGACGCCATGTGATTTGATCCTTCACTTTAGTGTGCTCTAGAAGAAGAGCCTTGCAACCGAGTTTACATCAAGTTTCAATAAGTTCCAACTTGGTTTTTTCGCATCCCGAGTGTGAGAATTCTCCGAGCGGATCTCTCCATGAATTCCATGTGCCCTTTTACAGAGTCAATCCCTTCCTCCACCCTAGCCATCTGAGGGTTCTTGTGATCAGGCCAAAACAATGTGCTATATTGTGATGTGGCAAGGAGACAAAGCTACGAATGAAAGCAGATGGTATTATCTCTGTGTACAAAGCCCTGTTTGGATTTTCTGATAATTATCTGATTGATTTTTTTTTTTAAAGGAATCATTAGGAAGATAGCTAATACCAAGTGTGAACATGAGAGCATTCTCTGTGCGCCAGGATTTTGTTGTGATTTTTTTTTGTGGGGGGGAGGGTAAAGTTTGAATGAGCAATTCCTTATTTAAAAGAAGGACTAGGGGTGACGTGATAGCAACCTTCCAATATCTAAGGGGCTGCCCCCAAAATAAGAGGGGGTCAATCTATTCTCAATAAAACAATCTATGGAATGGCTTGCCTCCAGAAATGTTTCTATCACGGGAGATTTTATAGCCATTTGTCTGAAATGACATAGGCTCTCCCACCTGAGCAAGGGGTTAGACTAAAAGACCTCCAGGTTCTCTTCCAACTCTGTTATTCTGTAAGTCTGTATCATCTTCTAATTTAGGCGTTATGGATTCAGGCGGTGTTTTTACAGAAGAGTGCCCACAAAATGGATGCAGAGATTAAAGGTATAACTATAGGCTAGATGCCAGCTTTTATATCTCCTTTGCTATATCCCTGTTCATTGCTGGATACAATTCAATATGTTGGTTTTAATTTCAAAATCCTTCACGGCTGTGGAATTACCTGCACTGCCATTTTAATATGAATGGAAATATGAGAGCACAGAATATGCATAGGGAACAGTCCGTTCTCCTTCTCCTCCTTTTACTTCTCCTCCTCCTCCTCCTCCTCCTCTTCCTCCTCTCTAAGGGCTGAGAGAAAGAAGCTGTTTTCAACATATGCATGATACTGTTACACAGGTCAAAGTGAGGCAGGGGAAGAAGACTTGCACTGCAACACCTACCCCACCATCTTGTGAATGTTGATTTTCACCCTTATCCTTTAAGAATGCCTATTGTTAAGCAAAATAGAATTGTAGAATCAAAGAACTGTAGAACTGAAAGACAACTTGAAAATCCTCAAATACAACTCAGTTCCCCATGCAAAAATCCAAATTCAAACAAAAATATACAAAGCTCACCTGTTTCAGCACAATCAGTAATGGGCAATCCATCCCACCTCTGGTGAGTTGGTTGCCAATTTTCTTTTGAACTTCAGTGGACTGTGGAAAGGGTCAATTGTCTAAGTCCTGGTTGCCCCCAAAGTGCTTTTTCCAAGAGGCAACTAGACTTTTTTTTTTCCTTTGAAAACATTTCACTTCTCATCCAAGAAGCTTCTTCAGTTCTATTTGGACTTCAATGTGAGTTACGGCATCTAACTGGATACAGCTGGGTAGACGTTCTTGTGAAATAGTTCCTGTTTACCAGGTTAAAAATACTAAGCTAGATGAAGGATTATCTAACAAGACATAAGGAAACTTCAAGTATTTCTATCTCATTCCATGCACGCTAGAATTTTTCTCAAATTCTGAAAATCAAGTTCTGTTGAGGATCAAACTGTCAAAGGAATGAGATGACAGGTCTTACTGAACCAAATTTTATCAGGACTTTAGTTCTGATTAAAAGAAAGATGAAAACGATTGGTTTTCTTCAGGCAATCAATGTGATACTACTGGAAATACTTTTTTGGAAGTTGTGGCTTCTGCTTACCAATGGGCAAAATACAACAATTTTAGTCTCCCAGCCTTTTTTATAGAGAATTTTATGAAAACCACAGGTTTCTGCCTACAAATGGAAGAAGTGGAAGAGAAAATCTCAGTGCTTTGAAAGAACAATAAAATAACAATAAACAACATTACAACTTTTGGCCTTTTAATTGAGGAATCATCTCAACCAGGTCTCCATGGGATTGTTTATTATGTTGGAAGTCCTTGAAGATCTTGAAGCAGATATTCTGGTGACCAGATTAGTTGACCACAAGAGGGAGCCACTAATCTGCACTTTGCTGAGGTGTGGGGCCATCAGTTCTATAGGCTAGCCCCAGGGTCTCCAAACTTGGCAACTTTAAGACTTGTGGACTTCAACTCCCAGAATTCCTCAGCTAGTCATGCTGGCTGGGAAATTCTGGGAATTGAAGTCCACAAGTCTTAAAGTTGCCAAATTTGGAGACTCCTGGGCTAGAGCAGTATTTCTCAAACTTGGCAACCTCAAGAAGCGTGGAGTTCAGTTCCTAAAATTCCCCAGCCAACTCCCTAAAGAATTCTGGTAGTTGGGGCCCACACATCTTAAAGTTGCTAAAAGTGAGTAACGTTGGGCTAGAAGGCAGAGCTCCATTTGAATCATGAGTAAGAACTCACAACTGGCATACAGATGATATGCAGATTTCAGAGGCCTTTAATGTAGCCTCAGTCAAATTCTCATACAAAAGAGAATTGGTAGAATCCTTACCTTGCAATCAGTAAGGTTGCAGCTGATGTCTGTTATCGATGAAGAGAATATTTGTAAGTCAGGGTTGAACTGGTGGACACCGTTGAAGTTACCTAGTTTGGTCATGGAATGACTTCAAGAAATCAACCAAGCTCAGGGCGCACCAAGGACCCCACTCATTTATGTCCTTCAACATTCCTCTCCCTGTTGCCCCATATGCTATTTGTTGCTACAGATCCAGGAAAGACGGTTGCTTCTTCACGTAATGCTAGCATAATGTACAGTCAGGTCCTCTTAAGCAGTGGCCCCCAACCTTTTTCGAACCAGGGACCGGTTTCACGATTATTTATTCTTCCACGTACCAGTACCTGAGTAACATGAGACTCCACCACCATCGGGATGGCTCTTCGTTCGAAGCCGCCCGCCCCACTTCGACGAAACTAAGGCGCGAGCACCCAAACGCCGCTTTCCAATTGAAAAACCGGAAGCACTCTCCAACCAAAAACCCGGAAGCAACCGAAAACCTGGAAGCAACTGAAAACCCGGAAGCGCTGTCGAAACAAGATGGCGGCTCCCAAGCTTTACGACCCAGTAAAAAAATGATCCATGGACTGGTACCGGTCCGGGGACCGGTGGTTGGGGACCCCTGCTCTTGAGGACTTCAAAACATCTTTAGAAACTCCTCTTGCAGATTCTCAGATAACATCTGCAGAAGTAGATCTCAGCTGCTGATGGATTTGAGAAGTCAACCCTGGAATAACCAGACATTCCAAAATGGAAAGAGATTCTAACAGTTTCATCTGAGTGGTTTGTTGCTTGAGATGATGCCAGATGTCCTTCACATTCAATTTATCTTAATTCCAACAACTTGCTAACATGGCCCTTTAATAGCACAAGTGAATATCCCTTTTAGATACAATTTATTAAGTATGAACATAATTGCAATTAATTGACCAATACTGTAGCTTTAAAAACTTAGCAAAAAAACAAAAGGAAAATGGCCTATAACATAAAAGCAACTGAAGAAAAAGCAATTTAGAAGATAAAAATGGGAGGAGCTAAGGGACTAGGTAAGTTAGCAAAAAAGTGGAACATCCATGGAAGGAGGTGAATTTAAAAACAATTAAGATGGTGCCCATGGCAACACAATCAGATACCTTCCCCTTTTATTTAATTAGTTTGTTTGCTGCCCATCTTGCTTCTTTTGCTTTGGACATAATAAGGGGAGGAACTTCAGTCAAGGATTTGCAGTCATCATCTTGATTTTTCTTTTTTAACCATCTCAGATGTCATGTATGAAAAATAGATTTTAAAAGATGCCTGCTAGCAGTAACATCCCTAGTATTTTTTTCAAGCTGAGGCATAAAAAGCTGAAGTTCCCTTTAAATTTGTAGGAATCTGGATTCTACCTTCATTAACATCTGCAAATGCCAAATATGTCAGCTCAGAATGAGAAAAGATCTCAAATTTGACTTAAAAAATACCGTTGTGAACTATTGCTTCATTATGGAGTCTTTGGTGTTCTTTGAGCTTGGTTGTTGACTGCAAACATTTCATTACCTGACCAGATAACTGTTCTGACCAAGGCTTATTGAGATACTAACAAACACACATTAGTCCCCAAACCTTTTTTTCTTTATTTCAGTGGCTGTGAATTATAGTTATTCACAGCCCGTAATAAGTCTAAAACAGTTCGTTAATAGTCCCATGGAAGTCTGCTAAAGTCCTTCAGGATAAGTCTGATAAGCACACATCTTTATCTTCCTTGAAATGCTGCCAACGACTACATTTCCAATTAGTTATACAAGGCCAAACAGAGCACAAATTCAAACGGACCACTATGAACAAAATTGCTTCCTGCAAAGGTTCCTGTCTCTTTGTTCCTCCTTTATGTCTTATGGGAGGGCTAATCACCTTCAAGCCTTACTACTGAATCGACCCTTTTGTCTTAACTGTTGTTGCCCTCTAGCAGCTCTGCGCACGCGCACACTGGTAACAGGCTCCCCCTGTTCCTCTGCCTCACTGCTGTCAGATTCTGGAGGCTCTGGAATCGGCACATAATTCCCAGATGGTCCTGGCCCCATCTCTGTATCAGATGCCGGACCCTCATCCAAGTCCTCCCCAGAGTCCCGGACTGGCCCTTGTTCCTCCCCATTGTCCGACTCTGCTGCCATCTCCGCAGGCTGCTGGCGGACCACAACATGAACATCTAGATGAGCTCTCATCCTGGCCCCAGCACCTGCCCACCTAACAGTTTGAAAGCATGTAAATGTGACTAGATTAATAGGTAGCACTTTAGTGGGAAGGTAACAGGGTTTTGTGTGCCTTTGGCATATAGTCATGCTGGCCACATGACTACATAAATTGTCTTTGGACAATGCTAGCTCCCTCACTCAAGAAACAGAGATGAGCACCATGCCCAGGAGTTACACACGACTGACAGGGAAACCTTTAGAATTAGAATTCTTTTATTGGCCAAGTGTGATTAGACACACAAGGAATTTTGTCTTGATGCAAACGCTCTCAGTATACATAAAAGAAAAGATACACTCGTCAAGAGTCAAGAATCATCAGGTACAACACTTAATAATAGTCACAGGGTACAACAAGCGATCAAATCATACTAGGAAACAGTCAATATAGATCGTAAGAATACAAGCGACAAAGTTACAGTCATACAGTCACAAGTGGGAGGGGATGGGTGATAAGGAGTGATGAGAAGATTAATAGTAATAGTAGTGCAGACTTTGTAAATAGTTCGACAGTGTTGAGGGAATTATTTGTGTAGCAGAGTGATGGCGTTCAGGGAAAAAACTGTCCTTATGTCTAGTAGTTCTGGTGTGCAGTGCTCTATAGCGTCGTTTTGAGGGTAGGAGTTGAAACAGTTTATGTCCAGGATGTGAGGGGTCTTTGAATATTTGCACAGCCCTCTTTTTGACTCCTGCAGTATACAGGTCCTCCATGGGTGGTAGCTTTAGTGTATATAGACAGAGAGCAAGCTCCACAGTCACTAGCATTTATTATATTAGTTAGTTGAGTCATAGAACATCTGCAAGCAAACCACCAAGCTCAGAGAGTATCAGCAACTCCACTGTTGAACCCTGAGCTACAGATCTTCTCTTGGAACCATTTCTTAATTGAAGAGTTTTGCGTACTCTTTTGAGTAGCCTACAGCAGATCACTGCGATGTCTTTATGCGTTTGCTCATCCTCTGATGTAGCCCATTAGGATTTTCAAATAAACATCAGTATAATGAGGCGCGAAAGAATACAATAATTTAAATGAAGGCTGGTTTTCATGAAAATATTGGTCACTCTACCTTGAAGAAAAAAATAATCTGTTTTCCTGCTTATATTCAGAGGATTTTCACAACATAAAAACAGGACAATTAGGCAGGTTTCATTTATTAAATAACAACATTGTCTAATGGAAATCTCCAAGAAATCTTATTAAGGCTAGATAGAAGGGAGGAAATCAAGCAGAATTAAAAGCTGATTTGCTTGACTCTCATAACCAAGTCATTATTCTTCATAAATTGGTAGCTCCCAAATTTTTCATTACGTGTCTTTAAAATAAAATCAGGCCTTGAAAAAACACCTTTGGGACAGCATTTCAAATGTTTTTAAGAGGGAGAGAAATTAATCTGTTTTAGCTCCAGTGTATTTTGAACTATGTTTGTTCGTAAGATAATTCCATTTCTTTACTGCACTCATCTGCAGGTTGAAAAGAGAGGACAAGTGGTAATTACGCACGCTTTAAAATATATTCTTTTCTTGGAACATCTGAATCTATTCTGCATTATCAATTTTTAAATGCAGAATTTCAGCTTTTGAGTTGAGAATTGTAGTACAAAGTTTGAAAAGTGTAAAATCCATTGTAGAGTGTTTCTCCATATCTTTTAACTGTCCTTGCACAACTTAAGACAATCTTGTCTATCTTTGTATCCTCAAAAATCTTTCTTTCTTTCTTTCTTTCTTTCTTTCTTTCTTTCTTTCTTTCTTTCTTTCTTTCTTTCTTTCTTTCTTTCTTCTTCTTTCTTCCTTCCTTCCTTCCTTCCTTCCTTCCTTCCTTCCTTCTTCCACTTTCCTTCCTTCTCTCTCTCTTTCTTTCCCTTCCTTCCTTCCTTTCATTTTTTCTTTCTTTCTTTTTCTGCTTCCTTCCTTCCTTCCTTCCTTCCTTCCTTCCTTCCTTCCTTCTCTCTCTCTTTCCCCCTTCCTTCCTTCCTTCCTTCCTTCCTTCCTTCCTTCCTTTCTTCCTTCCTTCCTTCCTTCCCTTCTCTTTCTTTCTTCTCTTTCTTTCTTCCTTCCTTCCTTCCTTCCTTCCTTCCTTCTCTCCCTCTCTCTTCCCCATCCTTCCTTCCTTTCATTTTTTCTTTCTTTTTCTCCTTCCTTCCTTCCCACCCTCCCTCCCTCCCTCCCTCCCCTCTTTCTTTCTTTCTTTCTTTCTTTCTTTCTTTCTTTCTTTCTTTCTTTCTTTCTTTCTTTCTTTCTTTCTTTCTTTCTTTCTTTCTTTCTTTTTTTTTTCCTCTTTGAGCAAAGTCTTCTTGCAATCTGAGTTCTGTGCCTGGTTTCCTAGATGAAATCCTCACACGGGGAAGGCATCTGGGGGGATGGGGGTGGGGAGAGCGAGAGAGAGAGGGAGGGAAATGAGAGCTGCAAAGGAGTGTGCCAAGTTACAGAGAAGAGACATTCGTTTTTCTTAAAGCATTAAGAGTCGCCTCCTTCCTCCTGAATCGCCAAGCACTTGTCAAGGTGCCTGAGTTTGCCAAATTAACATGTTGTGTGATGGGCGGATCCCTGCTGGGCTGTTGAAATTGGGGCTTTTCCCTCTGCACGCCCAACTGTCCTGACCTCGCTCTCCCACCTCCCCATCTTGCTTTCTATGCCAAGTCACAGCTTGCAATGTTAACGAAATACCACCTTCTTCAGTCTGATGGAAGTATAAAGCTCCTGGGGATGATCAAGGCTGGGCCACGCGAGTGCTACATTTTTAGAGTGAAGCTGGTGCTGAATGTGGAGGTCCTGAACCACAGGAACGAGAAGAAACAGCTCCCTTGCTTGAATGACATGGTGTGGTTTGTTTTGGCACAATTCCCTTTCAACTCACGTCAGCTTAGGATTGCCAGCCCAATCAGGCTTCCAACTTAGTACCATCCAAGATTATTTTTTCAGTCTAACGGTAACGTCCTGCCTTTCATTTAAGACAGGAGTCTCCAAACTTGGCTGGCTGGGCAATTTGGGGAGTTGAAGTCCAGAAATCTTAAGAGTTGCCAAGTTTGGAGGTCCCCTAATTTAGGACCTCAAGTGGCCTTCCTAGAGTTCATTCCTTCTAGCTTTCTCCATAGTAACAATCATGTGATATTGACAAAGTCCTTCAAGAAACGTCCTTGGATGATGGTAATCCTCACCTCAACCTGAAGGTGGCCTTCCCAGGGTTCACTCCTTCCAGTTTTCCCCATTGTAACAACTCTGTGAGATAGGTTGACCCAAAGTATTTCAAGGAATGTCCATGGGTGAGAGTTGTCCTGGGTTTCACCAGTCCCAGGCTTACATTTTCCTAACTGATTTTTCCATCGGCTTCATTGGTTGTGGAAGATGGATTGACTGCATCACAACACTTTTAGGGGTCAGTAGGGTTTACAACTCCCATTAAAATGTCATCACTTCTGAATGATGTGGAGCAGGTATCCCTGTGATGGGTGTTGTGCTCTGCCTCTGAAAAAAAGCAAAAAGGTTTCCTGAAACTGAGGACTGTATACTTCAAAGGTGCCATCCTATCTGTTCCTTTCCCCAGGCAAATGATTATGAGCAATATTATGTCGATGAATACTTCAGCTTCAACCATAACAACACAAGAGCGCACAATAGATACAAACTCAAAGTAAACTGCACCAAACTTGATTGCAGGAAATATGACTTCAGCAACAGAGTGGTCAATGTCTGGAATACTCTACCTGACTCTGTGGTTTCTTCCCCAAACCCCAAAAACTTTAACCTTAGACTGTCTCCTATTGACCTCACCCCTTTCCTAAGAGGTCTGTAGGGGGCGTGCATAAGCGCACCAGTCGTTCCTACCATCCCTGTCCTATTTTTTCTTTTTCTTTTTCTTATGCGTATCCATCTCATGTATTCAAAACTATGTTTATACTTATACCTGTTATCTTGTAAGCGATAGACAAATCAAATTAATTAATTAATTAATTAATCCCATGTACAAGAACATTTAGCGTAGTCTTGCTGGTTCACCTCTTGTTAGGTAGAATTAAAACAAGTGTAGGGTTGTTTTTGTTCAAGCAAACACATTCTTTGTAGAGTTAGAGCATAGGGATTTTAGAGAAGTTGTAAGAGGCCACAAAGAATATCTCGTCAATCTTCAGCCCTGTATAGAAAAACCAATTATAGTCAATCATGCATAAGAGGTTGATGTCCACTCTCTTCTTAAAAGTCTCCAGAGATGGAAGGCCCACTAATGCCAGATGCAAGCAAAGAGAATCACTTGTGAAGAGCCTCAAACCGAAGTTTTATTGGGAGTCACTTATCTTAAAAGAATCTCGCCATACTGACTGCATTCTTAGGCCAGATCCAGCTCATTTCTTTTTTGCCTATATCCATGATGGCAAAGCTATGGCATGTGTGCCGAAAGTGGCACGCAAAGCCATTTCTGCTGGCACATGAGGCGTGTGCACAGATCCACTGTGCACACGCCTCCCGCCAGCTAGCTGGTTGTTGGGTATCTTCCATGCATGCGCTGGGGGCGGGGCACGCAGGAGGGTCACACGCGCATGCGCAGAGGCGTGTGGTGCATACAGTGGGGGTCCCGCGCGCATGCACAGTTCGGGCAGGGGGATCATGTGCACATTGCATTATAGGTGCAGGCACGTGTACACACACACACACACACTTTCGGCATGCGACAACGAAAAAGTTAGGCCTCACTGGCCTATATCTTCCAGCCTAGCCTTTTTAGCTGGTCTCTCCTTGTCGGAGGATTTTTCCACCACATTCAAATCCAAAATAAAACAGCACCAGACACCCATGCCATCCATGCCCATTTGTGTTAAATACCTGGTGGTACCTGGGCAATTGCACCTGAGCTTTGGGTGGCCGTCGTGGCAGGGACCAAGCAAATAAGCCCCAAAGACAGGAATATTAACAGCCTGCAGTAAAATTAAGAGGTAGGTCAAATATAATGGAAACATCTGTCGTTCAGCCTTTCAGGAAGGCTGCCTAAAGGGCACCATAGTGGATAAAAGCTCTGGGGTGTGTTCTGTCTTGCCTTTTCATGGTGGAGTTGCAAAGGATCAGTTAGCCTAATGTACATCTCCTGTTCAGCAGCGTTTACTGGGCGGATCGAGGGCGCTCCCCTCGATCCGCCTCCCCGCCCCCTTACATGGTTTGCCAGCATTTACAGAAGCAATTCTGAGAATGTGCACGACTAAAAGCCTGCTTATTTTAGCATTAGATCCTGCTCACAGCAGCCCTGCTGATGATTTAGTATTATAATCATAGCTTGGGTATCTCTTAAGAGGAGATTATAATTATACATCTATATATCTATCTTTATCTACATCTATTGTATATATCTATGTATTTATCTACTTATCTATCTGTGTATCATCTATCTATCTATCTATCTATCTATCTATCTATCTATCTATCTATCTATCTATCTATCATCTATCTATTTATCTGTCTATCATCTATCTATTTATCTATCCATCTATTTATCTGTCATCTATCTATCTATCATCTATCTATTTATCTATCTATCATCTATATATTTATCTGTCTATCATCTATCTATTTATCTATCCATCTATTTATCTGTCATCTATCATCTATCTTCTATCATCTACCTATCTACCTATCTATTTATCTATCATCTATCTATCTATCATCTACCTATCTACCTATCTATTTATCTATCATCTATCTATCTATTGTTTATCTATCCTATCTTTCCCTCTCTCTCTCTATTGCTATCTCTATTTCTCTACCTCTATTTCTATATTTGTATATATGTGTGTGTGTTTACTACACATACTGTACATACAGCTAGATGATAGATAGATAGTATTTTTCCCATTTTTCAAGTCCTCCCCAGAATGTATAAAACATATGTAGCTGCATATTAATTTTATTTTATTTAATAATTAAATTTCTATACTGTGCATCTCAATTAAGTGATTCTGGGTAGTTTACAGCAATATAATAAAACAAGCTAAACACGTGATATTGTGAGGTTTATGGCTTTCCTTTCTGCTATCCATGTTTTGGAACTTTTAATATTTTCCTGAAAAGCATGCATATTTCCTTCCTTTCTTCCTTCTCCCTCCCTCCTTCCCATGAGCATTTAAATGTTTACCAAAGTTTTTATCCAATGTTGGTAATGACTGCCTTATAGCAAACACAAAATCTGGCCAAGTTTTTTTAAAAACAAAGTGTAAAAGAGAAGTCAAATTAGGTGTTAATTCTGAAGGCAAATAAATACATGGCAATCAAAGATTTGAACTGACATGGGGAATGCATTTCTCTCTTTATTTCAGCGTTAATTTTCTCTACCTAAAATGGATATGTCATTTTATTACAGCAACTTTCCAAGTCCTCACAGCCTTTAGCAATATTAGGCTCACATTTCCATAAATTTCTTCTGTCTACGTTCTGCCCAGATTTTCCATTGTACAACTGCTCTAAAAGTTTTTGTACTCTATGACTAATCCTTCCCCTTCACATGCTTTTTAATGAACATTGGTGACAGCTTAAAACTTAGCCAAAGAACTGGCTAACTTCAGGATGACAACTGTGGTCAACTTTGCAATAAGCAGAATTCCATCCAATAACTTTACCTCATATCAAGAAAAATGGCACTTGTTGAATTTTCGACTGTCGTGCCTAATATTTTAAAGCAGTTCCTGCTCTTCACGGCAACTGCGAGGCCAGTAGATTTGCTAAATCTTGTTATTCTTTTCTTTCCTCCTTTTAAGAAAGGGCTTGCAACCAAGAACAAGGTTTCTGGTTTGATTTTGCCAGAGCATCAAAATCAGGACATTTGTGACTGGATCCTGTAGTTTTCCATGGTCTTTCTTGCCTCAAAACTTCATGCAATGTTCTCAGGCTCCACATTTAAATTTACCACCATCACCCATTCCCCACAGTTTGGTTGGGAATAGGAAGGAAGGGTTAAGCATCCCAATAAAACTTCTTAAGATAGAGCCCCAAGATTCCCCAAGATGAAGATACGGACAATCTTGAAAAAGAGCAGAGAAGATCAACAAAGATGATTAGGGGCTAAAATGTATGATGAACATCTAAGGAAACTCAGTATGTTTAACTTAATGAAGAGATAGCTTAGGGGAGACATGATTGCAGTTTTCCAATACGCAAGGGGCTGTCACAGGGCATCAATTTATTGTCCAAAGTTCCTGAAGGCAGAACAAGAAACAATGGATGGAAGCTGATCAGAGGGAGAAATCCAACCTGGAACTAAGAAGGAATTTCCTGACAGCTTTCCTCCCAGAGTTGTAGATACTCCATCGTTGGAGGCTTTCAAGAAAAAAATGGGCAGTCATTTGTCTGGGATGGTATCAGGACTTCTGCCTTCAGTAAGGGGTTGGACTCTGTGGTCCAAGGGTGGGATTCTACCAGTTCGCACCTATTCTCTAGAACTGCTTGTTCCCATTCTAAGCAGTTCGGAGAACTGGCTGTTAGAAGAAATTACTGGCCTAATCCTGTAAGGAAGGCATTCTGGTGTTGCTTACAGAAACTGCCTCTCCATTAACCCTTATTACATTCTTGGCAGGACTAGACTTCCTGTCTCAGGAACTTCTCTGGAGTTTATTTTCCCCCTCCTTTGCTGGTACTTTGCTTGTGAGGAGTGACCATTCAAAGTTATAATGGCACTGAAAAAAAGTGACTTATGACCATTTTTCACGCTTACAACTGTTGCAGCATCCCCACAG
The DNA here is from genome assembly GCF_049901715.1 of Pseudonaja textilis. Taxonomy (NCBI): domain Eukaryota; kingdom Metazoa; phylum Chordata; class Lepidosauria; order Squamata; family Elapidae; genus Pseudonaja; species Pseudonaja textilis. Next base: position 66,405,197 of record NC_141994.1, read on the forward strand.
TCATGAGAGGCCAGGCGAGGAGATGCGTGCCTCAATGAGAGTGAAATTGAGTTGGCCATGCCCAGCCAATAACATGACCATCAAGCCATGCCCACCAACTAAGCCACGCCCACAGAACCGGTTGTTAAAAAATTTGAATCCCACCCCTGCTATGGTCCTTTCTAGCTCTATGATTCTATGAAATCATTAATCTCCAGGGTCCTCAAATACTTTGCTTAAAACACAGAAATAATTGGAGAAACAAGGAATGCAAAGAGTTGTACTCACACAAAGAATGCCAGCGGGCTTACACTGAGAAAAAAGACCTGTTTTCTGATTTGATATTCTCAGATCCTTTTTCTACCTTTAACTTGCTCTGAAGCGCATTGAAGTTCCACTCAGGTTATGGATCTCCAAAGTGGTTTTGAAATTGAATTAAGGTCATGGGTCAAAAGTCACAATTATTTTCTAAAACTCTGAAATGATACTCTTGCTTGGAGTTTCTTTATTCACGAACAAGTTTCTCTCAGTTTAGTTATATGAAATTCCCAAGAGTGGGATATCCGTATCCATCTTTGCTTCAGCAAAAACGTATTCTTTTTGGGTGGGAACCTCTGCAGGCCTATTCAGAACTGAGGTTTGTGGCCTTTACTCAGGCCGTCATTAATTGGAAGTCACAGAGAACATAACCCTGCCTTTGAATATATTGTTTGGATACACCCATCACATTTAACTAGGATGTCATTTAGTATTTATTTTAGTATTTTTTTAGTATTTATTTGATTTGTCAATCACTTACAAGATACAGGTATAAGAATAAATGTAGTTTTGAATACACAAGATAGATACTTATAAGAAAAATAAAAAACAATAGGACAGGGATGGTAGACACGATTGGTGCACTTATGCACACCCCCTACAGGCCTCTTAGGAAGTGGGGTGAGGTCAATAGTAGACAGTCTAAGGTTAAAGTTTTTGGGGTTTGGGGAAGAAACCACAGAGTCAGGTAGAGTATTCCAAACATTGACCACTCTGTTGCTGAAGTCGTATTTTCTGCAGTCAAATTTGGTGCAGTTAACCTTGAGTTTGTATCTATTGTGTGCTCTTGTATTGTTATGATTGAAGCTGAAGTATTCATTTGCAAGGTAGGACATTGCAATGTATGATTTTATATACTAAATTTAGATCGGACCAGAGGCGGCGTAGTTCTAGTTTTCTAGGTCTAGAGTTTCAAGTCTGGTGGCATAAGGTATTCTGCAATGAGTAAAGGAGTGGAGAGCTCTTCTTGTGAAATATTTCTGGACTTTTTCAATTGTGTTAATATCAGATACATGATATGGGTTCCAGACTGATGAGCTATATTCAAGTATAGGTCTAGCAAATGTTTTGTATGTTCTAGTTAGTAATGTGATATTACCAGAGAAGAAGCTACGTAGGATTAGATTAACAACTCTTGATGCCTTTTTGGCTATATAGTTACAGTGGGCTCTAGCACTTAGTTCATTTGAGATGAGTACTCCAAGGTCCTTGACAAAGTTTGGATCCTCAACAAGGTCTTGACAAGCTTGCATTTTATTTTCTGTTTTTTTCTGCCAATATGTAAGACAGAGCATTTATTTGTTGAGATTTGAAGTTGCCATTTGATTGGCCATTCTGATACATAGTCAAGGTCTTTTTGAACGGTAGTAGTATTGTCTGTGGTGTTGAATAGCTTTACATCATCAGCAAAGAGAATGCAGTTGCTCTTAATATGATCACAGAGGTCATTTATGTAGAGTATGAAGAGAGTTGGTCCTAAAACACTGCTTTGGGGACACCACTGTTGACAGGTACAGAATTTGATAGGACGCTCATTGGGAATGGGTAGTTGACAGTTCAGAATAATATAGAAGGGCAAGCATTGTCTTAGCATATTGTAGGAACCCAGCCATCCCGTCAGGTCATAACATGGTTGGGGTGAGCATAGCCTGTTATGTGAACTTAGAAGCTGTGTTTTATTACTGTAACTCAGATCTGGGCCTTTTGTGAACTCAACCATAGAATAGTTCATACAAGGTGACAACTGTGCTGCAGTGTTGCACTCATGGATCCTTGACTGAAGCTGGACTCTAGACAGATGTCTAAATTTCTAAGCAAACATGGTCAAAGCTATTGTAGATCTCAGTCTTAGAAATTCCACAAAATCTTCAACATCATACTGGAGTTTGATCATAGGATCAAACCCCTCATAATTTCTTCTAAAAGATGATGATGATGATGATGAGGAGGAGGAGGAGGAGGAGAAATTTTCTTTCTCTTAAAACTAAACAATGGGGGAACCTCCATCCCCATTACTCTATGCCCATATTTCTGAGATAAATGCCATCTGTGATTTCTGCATTTTATATAGCTGTTTTAGTTATGCAGATTCCATCTACCCTAGATATGAGAATACTGCTACTACTGCTGCTATTATTTCTATTACAACAACTACTAAGCATTTGTCTTCTGACTAAGGATACTTAAAATATACTTTAATTTTTTTCCAGTCTGTTCAAATACTGAAACATGTATTCTAATTTATTATGAAAACTTGGTGGTAAGGACCTATACTTTTGTAATCAATCATCTTTTAATTCTACTGGTGCCACCAGATTCAATGATAAAGTATTTCAATCTACCCGGAAATTTTGCTGTGCTAAATAACTATGATTTTTCAAAACAAATATTATTATCCAATAGGGCAGTTGCAATTGCTCACCTCTTGTTGACAAATGCAAATTGTGTGCCTCTGAGTTTGTGTGGGAGATTTCTCTGTGTTTGTATATCAGCAAAGGGAAGAGAGAGAGAAAGAAAGAAAGAAAGAAAGAAAGAAAGAAAGAAAGAAAGAAAGAAAGAAAGAAAGAAAGAAAGAAAGATTTCCTAGTGACATTTAACAGTGTGGAAGCTTATATTTGGATTCTCCAAACTTGGCTCAGGGCTCATCCTTCCACTTATATTTTTCCAAGAGTAATTTCATATTTTCTTCTGTGCAGTTTTGGTTGCCAACATGGAGAACAGCCATTGTTGGAAGTGGGGTCGCAGCCGAGCTGGCTTTGAATAAAGCATTGGCAGAGAGAAGGGAAACCCTTCTGTGTTGAGAGGGCCGGGACATAGCTAAGTTCTTTAGCCTATGCCACTTTCCTTCTCCTGCCAACATTTTCTGGTTGCTCTTCTGCCCAATGGGTGGAGACTAGGTTGTGTAGGTCATCTTCATGTTCTTTAATTAATAACCCAACCAACAGGTCCCATTGCAATTGTCTAACCTAAAGTGAAGAAAACAATGGAAAGAAATGCATATTGATCGTGTATTAAATAATATGTTATCTATAAGTACCTGCTCTATGCATTTAATTTCCTTCCTCCTTTCTCTTCTCTCCCTTTTTGTATCCTTCTTTTTCTTCCTTCCTTCCTCTCTTCTCTGTGTCTTTCCTTTCTTCCTTTCTTTTTTCCCTCCCTCCCTCCTTCCCTCTTTGTCATATCCACCTCTCCCTTTAAAAAGTCATTTCTCTTTCGTCCTTCCAACAGAATTTTGTGCTTTGAGCAATGGAAGATGAAATGGGAGCATTCTGAACCATTTTTTGACTGACAGGTTATGGTTGGGAAAACTTCATAACTTCATAATGGACCCATCCTGTAGGGCTTTTAGAAAATAATAAAAAAATGAAATATGTTAGAAAACTAAGAGAAGAAAGGATTTGGGGAGACAGGTTAATAGTTTAACTTGCATTCAGACACTCCTATCAAAAGGACCGGACATTTTCACTATTGAATAATACAGGAATTTTCTGAGGGAAAGCAAAAATGAGACAGGGTGTTCAAGTTATACAGGTTGACAGATATTATTGTACTATTCAGACATTTAAAAAAGGAGATAATCACAGATGGCTTGTACCAATCTTAGACTGTGAATTTAATTGTAGAATAAAAACAACAACAACCGTGCAGATTTTACTCTGCTAAATGTTGCCAACTACAGGGGAAGGTGCTCATCTTCATTTCAAGGCCATTGAGCTAGCACTGTCCAAAGACATTTCCACCGCCTTGTGGTCAGCATGACATCATGGAGTGCCATTACTTTCCCACCGGAGTGGTGCCTATTTATCTATTCACATTTTCATGCTTTCGAACTGCTAGGTTAGCAAGAGCTGGGATGAGGATGGGAGCTCACCCTTTCATATGGTGCTGGAGTCTCAAACCTGGGCTGCCGGCTTCCCAGCCAACAGCTCAGCATCTTAAGAACTAAGCCATCACCCTGCCTAATTATGGAATATCAATAACAAGAACAGTAATAACAGTTGCAGTAGGGCTGAAAGGAAATGTTCTTACGTTGAGTAACGTGTTTCAGATTTATCTCTTGAATATAAACTATGAATGTAGACTGCGAGAGCTTTACTATCCCGTATGTCTAGGTTGCTATGGAAGGCCCACATCTCTCTTAGTTACATTAGATGCCAGATAGTGCCAAATGCCAGTGTGAAAGACAAACATATGCCTAGAATGCAGCAGTATTTCATTTTTAAAGGAACGGAAGCTGGAGATGTTTTGGGGGAGTGAATCTTCTGCATCAACAGGGTTCGACTACATGATGAGATTGAGAGACCCTTAATGCACTTCTGATGTTGTTATTCTATGATATGGCCATCACACCAAGAGATCTTGCTAATCTCAAAAGAAAACCAAGCAAGTTAAAAAGGTAAAAGTTCCCCTCACACATACGTTTAGTCATTTCTGGCTCTAGGAGGCAGTGCTCATCTCTGTTTCAAAGCCAAAGAGCCAGCACTGTCTGAAGATGTCTCCGTGGTCATGTGGCCAGCATGACTAAACACCGAAGGTGCACAGAACACTGTTGTGATGGCCCGGGGCGTGGCACAAAGGCAACACAGTCAAATAAGCAATAAGAGTCCCTTTATTATCTCCAACTTTGTCCCTAATGTCCAGGTTACCTTGGACTGGAGAAAAACTCTCCCGGGAACAGCCTCTAACTGTCGAAAATTCAGTCCAAAACAAGGTACACACAAACTGTAACTTAAAATCCAAACAAACCAAACTGAAGCAATTCACTTGATAAAGCAGGAGAAGGAATTTCAGACTTGAAAGCCCGACAAAACTCACACAGTTGGGAAGATGCCAGGAACAGAGAAAAGCCACAATAATACAAGATAAACTCACGTTTGCTCCCAACAGCTTGCTGCGCGCAGCTTCCTTTTTTATACACTGTGTTCCCAGCTACAGCTAATGAAGGGCATCAGGGCCCTTTCCTCTCCCATAAGCCATGCAACCTATGTTGCTCCCTTCTCCATTCCTCCCTACATGCCCTTGGATGAAGAGGGGGTGGCCTGGGTCTTCCTCTGAATTCTCTCTCCTTTGCTCTACCTCTCCCCTGCTCTGCCCAGCTGAACTTTGCCCTTCCTCAGTTTCTTCCACAGCCAACAGAGCCACATTCCCACTCCCTGTCAGCTGTTCAGATTCTTCCTCTGAGTCAGATTCCGACAGGGGCATGACAGATGTTACCTTCCCACCAAAGTGGTCTCTATTTTCCTACTTGCATTTTTACATGCTTTCAAATGGTTAGGTTGGCAGAAGCTAGGACAAGTAATGGGAGCTCACTCTGTTATGCGACCCTAGGGATTCGAACCACCAAACTGCCAACCTTTCTGAACGACAAGCTCAGCGTCTTAGCCGCTGAGCCCCTTAAGCAAGTTGGATATGGTTAATACTTGGGATGGCAAACACAAGGGAATCCTGTAGGATGGAGTGGGAAATTGGAAAAAAAAATCTACTAAAAACGATTTGACCATAGCAACATCTTCACCAGATATTGAAGTCAACTTGAGAGCATCTTTACCTTAATATGTTGGCATACAGGTGATCCTTGACTTACGACCGCAATTGAGCCCCCAAATTCTGCTGCTAATTGAGAGAGTTGTTAAGTGAATTTTGCCTCATTTTACTGTCTTTCTTGCAATGATTGTTAAGTGAATCACTGCAGTTGTTAAGTTAGTAATGGTTGTTCTGTTGTGGTTTGCTGGCAGCAGGTGCTGACAGCTGAGGTCTCGGAGAGCGAGGACTCAGATGAGGGGCCTGCATGTGAGACAGGGATGGGGCCAGGACCATCGGGGAGTGGACTGCTGCCTTCAGAGATTTTGGGGGCTGGCAGCAGTGAGGAAGAGGCCCCCGAGGAGCCTGTGCCCAAGTGCGCAGGTGTGTAGGACTGCTCGAAGGAAGAGCAGCTGCAGCAGCACGTGTGACTCAGGAGTAAGGCTGCAAGGTAATGCCCCCTCCCTCAAGAGAGAAAAGCCAGCTGAGAAACCAGAGTCCTTTGCAGGAAGCAAAGAAGCTTTTGCACTCAAGCCTCGTGGATGTTCGGAATATCTTGGTTGGTGTTTGGAGACTCTTTGTGTTTGAAATCTTTCTTAGTAACTTTATCTAGTGTTCTTGACAGCCTTGCACCAGCTTGGTAAGGCTCATTCTTATCTGAGACAATTAGTTTGAAACAGCCTTTTAACCATAAAGGAACGGAATTCATAAAGAATCATTAAAAGATTTTTCTGTTATCTCTGTTTCGTGTTTGTTTCCTTGGAACAAGGTTTGGGTTGGAATACCCGTTGACTTTGCACGTCAGAAGGTCACAAAAGGTGATCACATAACCCTGAGGAAATACAACCATCACAAATATGAGTCAGTTGCCCAGCTTCTGAATTTTAGTCATGTGACGATGGGGATGCTGCAACAGTTATAAATGTGAAAAACGGTCATAACTCTCTTTTTTCAGTGCTGTTGTAACTTCAAATGGCCACTAAACACAAGTCGAGGATTATCTGTGCTTTGTGAATTTTTTTGAGAGACACTGGTTGTGGCTCATGGTGGCAGAAAATTGTGTTCTTCAACTACCAAGCACATATTTCTGTAGAAGATGCTAAAAATAATAATAATCTTATTTTTGCCTGGTGGTTCAGTGATGCAAGCTTGGAGTCAAATTGTGATCTTTAGAGATTTAATATTACTGAGAAAACTGAAACAAAATGCAATCTTGTGTTTAACTATCTTAACAGATAACAGATAATCAAAGTTGGAAGGGACCTTGTAGGTCATCTAGTCCAACCCCCTGCCCAAGCAGGACGCCCTACACCATTTCTGACAGATGGGAGCCCAGTCTCTTCTTGAAAGTCTCAAGATCTTCCTGCCCAAAAGTAGCCCTCCCCTTTTCTAAATATTTTTCTCACGTTTCTTTTTTATTTTATTTTTTATGAGTTTCTCAAAACATATTATAAATACAAAATATAAAACAAGGGAGGAAAAAGGGAAGAGGGAAGTATAGGGCAAGAGGAAAAAGAAAGGAAAAAAAAAACATTGACTTCCAACTCATTTTGGTGCAATAGAATAAGACAATAGCATCAAACCTCATTTTTTTTTTACTTTTATATAAGAATATACCGATCAAGCCAGAGACTTATCTTTAGGGTTTAATGGAAAAAGACTTGGGGTAAAAAAAAAATTGGGACTGTGATGTTATATACATTGACAGCACCAAGATTACTTTATGCATAAAAACGGAAGGACACTTTGATTCCAAACATGGATTGAATGGCTGCAAAAGTTGATGGAGTTAGCAGAGATGGCTAAATTGACTGCTCTGATAAAAGAAAAGAACACCATTACTTTTGTTTTTCCTTGGAAACCGCTTCTGGACTCTGTGCTTGAGTTGGGGGGAAAAACGAAAGTTTGATCTGGGGTTTTGCCAGTTAGATAGGTTTGTTGTTATTGAAATGACTAGTAGATTTTTATTTTTTTCCCTGAATACCCCTGGGCTCCAGAAAACCTCATGACATTCTGAGAAAATAACAAAGGCATTTGGCTGGGGAGAGGATTCCATAGTGAACGACAGACTTTTCATATATAGCCCTTGGTCACCTTGCAATTAAATAAATGCAGTCATGCCACACTTCACCATTGAATTATCTTCTCTTTGGGAAGAGCCTTCAAAGGCAAATTCTGTTTCATCAGATTAAGCAAGAACTAGTAAAGTGGGGAAAAAAATACAAGAGAATCTCAGCTTGGCACAAGGTGGATTTTAAAAAATTGCAAAGAAGTAGCCGGGGAGTGAATACTTTATGCAACTAAACTGATTTATTGCCTAGATTTATGATCCGGTTCAAGGTAGCCCCAGGTTTTAACTTTAAAAATAAAGCAAAAGAAGAAATGGGCTGGGATCCTCCTTCATCCATGAAACATGTGGTTCTGTTTTCTCAGTTTAAACTCTGCGCTCCGCCAACCACCGAATTTGGAGATAATCCTTCTTAACACACTGGTATTTACCTTTGAGCAAACTTGCTTAGATGGTCTATCAGAACAACTATGGAGTGGCAACTTTATTCTAGGGAGAGAAGCTTGCTAAATCAACTTCTTTAGCACTCACTCTCCTCCTCCTCCTCCCGCGGCCTGGTCCTCATAACTTACTTTTCATTTTCTATCCCCTCTTTAACTGCTCCTAAATGCACGCTTCTTTCCCTCCAGCATTGACCTTAGGTGGTCCATGCACTTCGAGAATGTTATTCGGAGCGAAGTAACACCAGTAGTCAGGAAGGAACAATGTAAGGGACGCCAGTAAAATAAATCTCGTATTTCCTGTTATGAGAGCGAGCCAAAAAAGCAAAGAGAAGGCTGCAAAGGAGGAGCTGCTGCTGAGGTCCAAATCATGGAGATACGTGGGACAGGCATCACCACAACCCAACACACCACAAAAACAAACTTGGAGCGACAAGGAAATGGACAGCAGAAGTAACCCGAAATGTTTCATGTAAGACTAGAAATTCTGTGTGGTACACATACCGGATAGTTATTTCTGGCTTGCCTCCCGTTGAAGCGTGCCACTGTTTGCAAAGCTTGCCTGCAGAAAGGAAGTAAAACAAAAAGATTGGTTGTGGATGTGTGCAGGTAGTTTTCAATTTACAACCATTTGTCTGAAATGCGATAGGGTCCCCTGATTCATCGGGGGGTTGGACTAGAAGACATCCAAAGCCCCTTGCAACTCCTGTTATTCTGATATTTCTGTCTAGCTACCATTTGAAGTTACAATGGCACTGAAAGAAGTGACTTAAAACTGGTTCTAGCCCTTGCAATGGTTAGAGCATCCCCATGGTCATGTGATTTAAACTCAGGTGCCTGGAAACTGGTAAGTATTTACGACAATTGCAGAGTCTAGGGCCATGATGGCGAACCTATGGCACTCATGCCACAGGTGGCACTCAGAACCATTTGTGCCGGCACGCAAGCTGCAGGCAAACTTACCTCACTGGATATGCGCGTGCCTCACAGCTGATTTTTGGAGTTCCAAAGTCTTGAGGAAGGCTTCTGCAGGCCTTGCAGGCTGAAAACTAGCCCTGTTTAATCACTTCCTGTTTTTCTAAAAATACCGGAAGTGACAAAACGGGGCTAATTTCAGCCTGCAAAGCCTGCAGAAGCCTTCCTTAAGCCCTTGGAAGGCCGAAAAAGGCCTCAAACCAGCCGAAAATCAGTTGTGAGTGCAGGTAAGGGGGCAGCAGGGATGGTTGGGGATTTCATGCGCATGCATAGGGGGCGTGGGGGGGCGTGCGCATTGTGTTATGTCCTGAGGACTCAAGGAGTTCTCACTCAGGTCCACTCACTTGTGTGGGCGTTATTTCCCCCATTCCCATTGGTCAGTTCTCCCCAGCAGCCAGCTATAAAAGCAGGCTGCGGGGTCCAACTGGCTGCTGATTGCTGCGAGCCAGTTCCAGGCTTGGCAAGCACGGTCAGCCCTTTATTTGTAAATAAAGTACTGTTGCACTCATGCTCTGGTTCAGCCTCTCATTGCTCAAACTTAACACTGGCGACGAGGGTGGGATGGCTACCAGAAGCACCTTGCAACCGCTGAGTCACTAGCCACCGATCTACAGCCCAGAGAGAGCGATCGGCTGGCAACAAGGGAAACGCTGATCCGCAGCCAGAGAGAGCGGTCAGCTAGCGAAACGAGCGATCAAAAAGAGCAAACGCAGATCCGCAGCCAGAGAAAGCGGTCTGAGTCAAATAGTTAGAAGCGTCTGTAGCCGCTTGTTAGCCTCGCTACGGGGAAAGTGAAGCGCTGCGAGCCGCAGCCGCTCTGCATTTGCGCGAAATTCAAACGGGTGTCATTTGAATTTCGAGCCAGTAGGAATCACAGCACAGCGCTGTAGAGAGTCACTAACGCCCACTTTTTTGGCGCGAATCAAGACACCTCCAACGGCTAGCAGCCAACGTGGTAACCCAGAGAGAGAGAAAGAGAGGGTAGCAAAAACCTCTCCAGAGCTGATATCACTAGTAACTCACGAGCGTTCGTAGTCCCAGAGAGATTTCTCCCGCAGGTAGCCCAGCCGTTCCAGCACCATGAGTTCCAATCCAGTATTCCCGGCGTTTAAACCAGACGAAGAGAAGTGGGAATCGTATAAGAACCGTTTCAATCATTACATCGATGCGGTCGGCCTGTCGGATGCGGGAGAGCATCGGAAAAATCCTATTTCCTAATCTACTGCGGAGCCACCGTTTACGATACCGCTGCAGCACTCGTGGCACCGAGAGAATTAAAAACGTTCCGTGGTCCGAGTTGCTTGAGATCCTCACAAACCACTACGCTCCCAGGCCTTCACAAATCGCCAGGAGGTTCACGTTCCGAATGAGGAAGCAATCTAGTAAGGAGACCATCAACCAATATATGGCCGCCCTCAGAACAGCAGCCCTGCACTGCGGGTTTGGAACATACCTGGAGGACATGCTCCTCGATCAATTGGTTTGTGGGGTCAAGGATCTCAACCTACAGAGGCGACTGCTAGCTAAAAAGACCTCAACCTCGCGCAAGCGTAGAGGAGGCCCTAGCAGCCGAGCTAGCTACGAACTCAGCCACCAAAATTCAGGGCCCAAGCGCCAAGCTAGCAGCTTTCCCAGTCCATTCCGAAGAGGTGGAAGCGGAGGATGGCCACAACGATGAGAACGATGTCCATCGCCTCACCAATGACAGACGGTCGCAGGTAGGGGCCAAACAAGAATACACCGGTCCACCCAAGCACATCACCCTGTGCCTAGCCTGTGGGGATCACATCAAAGGGCCACCTGCAAGTTTAAAGGAGCCGTTTGCAACAACTGCCATAAGAGGGGCACATTGTGAGAGTCTGCCAAGCCCCCAAAGCGCTGCACAAAGACCCCCGTCCTCGCACTCGGGACCACAGAGGCAAGTATTAAACTGTCGCACGCACCGCCTTGCCAGGCGTACTTGCCACTCTGTTAGTAAAATTTCTCTCTCCGTTTCCCTAGAAGGTAAACCGTGCCACATGGAGGTTGACACAGGGTCAGCGCTCTCAATAATCTCGTGGAACACCCTCAAGAGACTCCACCCCAGCCTATCTACTACCCGGCTTCAGAGATGCCAGTTCGGTCTGAAGGACTACCAGGGAAGGCCATTCCCGTGATCGGCAGAGGCAAGTTCTTTGTCAGTTTTAGAGCTTTTAAAGGCCACCTACCTCTAGTGGTAGTTAACGGCAATCTACCCACCTTATTGGGGCTCGATTGGTTTCCCCACCTCGGCCTAGGGTTAACAGGAGTCCATGCTGTCTCAACCTCAGACACTGACTCCTTATTCGCTGACTATGCAGATGTGTTCAGCGAGGAGCTGGGGTGTTATAATGGAACCCCCATCTCGTTCACCGTTGACCCCCAGGCAGTCCCAATCAGATTAAAACCACGGAGAGTTCCATTTGCTATTCGACCAAAACTAGACGCTGAATTGGATAAACTACTAAAACAAGGGGTCATTGAGCCAACAGATTTCGCCAAGTGGGAGACGCCCATTGTCACACCCTCAAAAAGATGGTAGCCTGAGAATTTGCTCGGACTACAAGACAACAATCAATAAATATTTACAAGTTAGCGCCTATCCCGTGCCCGTCATTCAGCACTTATTGCACACATTCGAACCGGGCAGTATTTTTGCTAAATTGGACATGTCTCAAGCATATCAACAGTTCCCTGTTGATAACCAAACAGCAGAACTTCAGACCATCGTCACTCACAGGGGTGCTTCTTCCGATGCAAGCGTCTCCAATTTGGCGTAAGTGTTGCCCCGGGTATTTTTCAATCCCTCATGGAGCGGATTTTACAGGGCCTCCCTGGTGTAGTACCCTACTTGACGACATCTTGGTCTCGGCCAGGGACAGACCCCAACTCTTCCAGAGAGTGCGAGCAGTGTTAGAGAGGTTCAGACAGCATGGCCTCAAGTTAAAAAAAGAAAAATGCGCCATTGCCACTAGACAGGTGGACTTTCTGGGTTATAAAATTGACGCCTCTGGCATTCACCCCTGGAGTCCAAGGTCAGGGCGATCCACAAGCTCCCACACCGACCTCCAAAACGGAGCTACAAGCTTTCTTGGGACTCCTAAACTTTTATGCATCCTTTTTGCCCCATAAGCCTCAGTAGCCGAACCCCTACACAGATTACTAGACAAAAAGTCACCGTGGCACTGGGGGCACAAAGAAGACCAGGCGTTTAACGCCGTCAAATCACTACTTACGTCAGAGGCAGTGCTCATCCAGTTCGACCCCAACCTTCCTTTAGTACTGGCAGCAGACGCATCCCCTTTTGGAATTGGGGCGGTCCTTAGTCACCGACTCGCCAATGGCGCCGAGGCCCCCATCACCTTTTTCTCCAGGACGCTCTCGGCCACGGAGCGAAATTACAGCCAAATAGACAAGGAAGCCCTAGCAGCTGTTGCAGCCGTGAAAAAGTTTCACGAATTCCTTTTTGGCCACTTCTTGAACTGGTCACCGACCATAAGCCCCTCCTGGGCCTACTGGCCGGCGACAAACAGACACCTCAAGTCCTCTCCCTCGGATGACAAGGTGGACGCTTTTCCTAGCGGCCTACTCATACAAACTTATCCACCGCCCGGGCAAAACTCTATCCCACGCTGACGCTCTCAGTCGCTGCCCCTTACCCGCTCCGGCTGAAGACCCAGCTCCTGTCAATGCCATTTTTGAAATCACCCAGTTGGACTTGCCCATCACCGCCCTTGACATCGCCGCCAAAACCAAGGCAGACCAAACGCTCGCCCAGGTGCTCGACTGGGTGAGGAGGGTGGCCGGGAGGCAATGTTGATAACAAATTCGCACCCTTTAAGACTCGCATGCAGGAGCTGTCCAGTTTGCAGGGTTGTCTACTGTGGGGCACTCGAGTGATCATTCCGACCTCGCTGCGTACCCGAGTCCTGGAGGCGTTGCACGAGGACACCCGGCATTGTGAGAATGAAGGCGTTGGCACGCAGCTACGTGTGGTGGCCGGGTCTAGACGAGGACATTGTCAATTGGGTAAGTTCCTGCAGCATTTGCCAGGAATCCCGTCCTGCTCCCCCCATCGCCACCCCTACCAGATGGGAGAGCGCCAGCGCCCTTGGTCTAGAATCCATATCAATCTGGCCGGCCCTGCATGGAAAGATGTTCCTAGTGGTCGTGGACGCTTATTCCAAGTGGATAGACGTGGCGCAGCTATCCACGACCACCACACTAGCAATCACCAACGTGTTAACGCGCCTGTTCGTTACCCATGGACTACCCGACTCCTTGGTCTCCGATAATGGCCCACAGTTCGCATCAGTAGAATTCAGCCGTTTTGCAGCCAACCTAGGCATTCGCCACATTTTAACAGCCCCATTTCACCCTGCGAGTAATGGGTTGGCTGAAAGGGCCGTCAGGACCACCAAAGAGGCCCTCGCTAGGTTTGGCAGAGATGACTGGCACCACAAACTCTCACGGTTCCTGATGAGCCAGCACTCAACCCCTGTGCAGTCACCAATAAGTCCCCAGCGGAACTTCTGATGGGCGGCGCCTGAGGACTGTATTAGATAGACTGCACCCACAATACTGCCCTGACTCTCCCCTCGCTTCCACTTCGGGGTTAGACATTTTATGTTACAGGAGCCGATATTCGCAAGGAATTTCGCTGGGGACCCACTTTGGATTCCGGGCGAGGTCATCGCCGTCACCGGGCCGAGATCATATAGAGTCAGGCTGGAGGATGGTCGCGTCTGGAGGAGACACATAGACCAACTCAGAAGGCGCCTCAGCAACCTTGCAAACAAGAATCCAGAGTCTCCAGTCGAAGGGGAACCGTCCCATCCGCCACCCAGCCACATCGTACCCAGTGACCAGTCTGCGCCAGCGGTCGTTCCGGTCAGCCCAAACCCGGACAACAGCGCCCAGAGAGTTGATCAACCGGATCCAACCCACGAGAGTTTGACTCCAGAAACCAACCCGGTGGTTTCCGAGGATGCCCAGTCCAGAGAGAGTGTTGGCGACACTATGCCAGCTCAACCGTCACAGACTGATACCGAACAGTCAGACAATGTTCCCGAGTTGCGCCGCTCCGGGCGCCAACACAAACCCCCCATCTACCTCAAGGACTATGCGTGTTCGCATCTGGGGGGAAGGGGTGTTATGTCCTGAGGACTCAAGGAGTTCTCACTCAGGTCCACTCACTTGTGTGGGCGTTATTTCCCCCATTCCCATTGGTCAGTTCTCCCCAGCAGCCAGCTATAAAAGCAGGCTGCGGGGTCCAACTGGCTGCTGATTGCTGCGAGCCAGTTCCAGGCTTGGCAAGCACGGTCAGCCCTTTATTTGTAAATAAAGTACTGTTGCACTCATGCTCTGGTTCAGCCTCTCATTGCTCAAACTTAACACATTGCCTTCTGAGTGCTGGCACGTGAGTGTGAGCATGCAAGCGCACACACAATTTTTAGCACAGGAGCCCCAAAAGGTTAGCCGTCACTGGTCTAGGGTCACGTCACTACCATTTGCAATCTTCCCAGGGGATGTTGGACAAGTAAAGTCAATGGGGTATGCCAGATGTCCTGAAGGACAACCTGATTCACTTAACAACGGCAGTGATTCAATTATATGGGGTAGGTGGCAGTCCTCAAGAGCTTGCTCTCCCTACAGTGTAGCTTTGTGTCCCCATGCAAAACTGAACATTTGAGAATGGAAATAAGACAGACTGCCTTCCCACACTATTGCTGCTGTTTATGCATGGATAAGTTTATTTTTTTAAATTTAGTTTATTTAACATGGATAAGTAAAGAGAACAGAGATTGAGTTTAGGGCTAGGGCTGATGAGGAGAGTCCTTTGAAGATGTTAGCAGAGAGGAGGAGGAGGAGGAGGAGGAGGAGGAGGAGGAGGAGGAGGAGGAGGAGGAGGAGGAGGAGGAGGAGGAGAAGAAGAAGAAGAAGAAGAAGAAGAAGAAGAAGAAGAAGAAGAAGAAGAAGAAGAAGAAGAAGAAGAAGAAGAAGAAGAAGAAGAAGAAGAAGAAGAAGAAGAAGAAGAAGAAGAAGAAGAAGAAGAAGAAGAAGAAGCTCTGAATTGTCCTTCTGCAGTTCAATCTCAGCTGTGAACAGAAGAATTCTAGGATGCTGTTTTGGAATAATTTGAAGGGCTTCTCCACTTATGCAAACTTAGGATAGCTGCTGTTTTGTTATGAAAAAAGAGGAAATGCATCAACAAAGAAGAAATTTGCACAAAATGTCCACCTTGCTGATTTACATGCAGAGATGCAAATTTAGAAAATTGCCATCGTTTAAGGAAAAATGTTCCTCTGTCTGGAGCTGAGAAAAAATGGAGCTTTTTCCTTGCATCATAAAGGCTTAGTTCACACAACAGAATAGCACCTGAGGGCAGGACAAGAAGCAATGGGTGAAAGCTTGCCTGAGCGAGAGATCCAGGAAATAAGAAGGTATTTCCTGGCAGTTAGAACAGCTTGCCTCTCAGAGTTGTGGGTACTTCCTTTTCAACAAAAGATTGGACAACCATTTATCCAAAATAATATAAGGATTCCTGTCTTGGGTGGAGGGTTGGACTAGAAGTCATGCAAGGTCCCCGTCCTATGATTCTATGAAAATTAGACCAGGATTGGGATTAGATAGTGTTTTTTCCAGACTGTGGTAGGAAACCCAAATATTGTCTTAGAATATTATAAAAATTTGCTCAACAATGAGGCCATAATGTGATTTACTTACTTACTCTTTCTTTCCTTCCTTCCTTCCTTCCTTCCTTCCTTCCTTCCTTCCTTCCTTCCTTCCTTCCTTCCTTCCTTCCTTCCTTCCTTCCTCTCTCTCTCTCTCTCTTTCCTCCCTCTTTCCCTCCCTCTCTCCCTCCTTCCCTCCCAATTAAATGTGTTGTAGTAATCCAGACACCAGAAAGAATTACATGATGGGGTAAATATTGCCACCAAACCACAGAGAGTTAGCAAGATTTTGCCTTTAGCTCAGTCCTGTGGAGTTATTCAGTCAACCAAGCAACTCACTGGGTTCCTCTTCTGTCTGGCCCTCGTCGGAAATGAACTTTGCCAACTCGATTCTGGCCTGAGGTCCGTTGCCTGCTTTTCTGAGCACTTGCTTATCCCAGATTGCTTCCTGACAAGTTAGAAATAGCAACAAATGGGAATCCCTGCGTTGGCTCCTGTCTGCGCTGCAGCTGGATCATGTTCAGCTGTCTGAGAAGCAGATTGGAGTTTGGTGCCCCAGGCATTACAGTGAAAATACTCCAGCCTACTAGTTCAGTTTCATCTTCAAAGCTCTGAACAAACACCAACTAATTAGAATGGTTTTTCCTCCTCCTTAGAAAAATGTAGCTTGCCCCTCCCTCCGACCCCCAGAATAGGATGAAGATGAGTCTTGGCTGCAAATGATCTAGACGTCGGGAAAGGATTTATATGACATCATCTTGCAAAAGGTTGTTCAGGACACCCAGTAACCTCAGAGTGTAAGGTAGAGTTTTGCTAGGATTTGAAACCCATCCAAGTGCCTGCAGTTGAAAACACAGAGGCAGCCAACTCACCAAGAGCCTAATAGGTTAGGATGGAGGGTCGGATCCTGAAATCTGAATACCTGCATAGGAAAGCTTCTGCTGTATGCTGTTAAGCTGAATCCATATTCTCCTTTGCTAGAAGTGATGGTCCAATTAGGAAGAACATTATTGGTGTGTGTGTCTTCCTTCCTTCCTTCCTTCCTTCCTTCCTCCCTCCCTCCCTCCCTCCTGGTATGTCCCTGCAGTTTTCCTGGCAAGATTTTCAGAAGGGATTTGTCTTTGCCTGCTTCGTATAGCTGAGAGAGTGACAGGACAGGTCCACATTCACACAGCTAGTTTTCTGTCAAAGATGGGATTGGAAGCCCCGTCTTCTGTTTTCTAGCCTGCTGCCTCGACCACTATAGACTACACCAATGCGGCTCTTACTAATTATTATACACACATTTTTCTGGGGTATAACAGAACAAAAAAAAAATTGTGTGTGTATATGATTGCATACATATATATGAATCTCTGGTGGGATTCATTTTTTTTTACTACAGGTTCTGTGGGCATGGTTTGGAAGGTGTGCCAAGGCAAGGATACTGTAAATCTCCAGTCAGAGGTGGGATTGGCCGGTTCTCTGAACTACTCAAAATTTCCACTACCGGTTCTCCAGAACTGGTCAGAACCTGCTGAATACCACCTCTGGTATGAATACATATATAGAAGAGCTTTTCATACATACATACATACATACATACATACATACATATATATATATATATATATATATGTATATGCAACATACCACTCACGCATCATCACAAAATCTCCAGAACCGTAAAGCCTATAAACTTGAAATTTGGCACGTATGTTCCTCTTGACTTCTAGGTGCTCACTAAGTAAGGATTTTTCGAAATGACCATCAGAGCATTAGTATTTCCTATATTATTATTAACACACTCTGATGCTAAAGAGTTCAACTCCCCCTCCCCACCTGAAAAGAAATCTGTTCCAAATGCAAAACACAAGCAGAGGAGAGGAGTTTCAGTTTCAGTTGTACAGCACCAAGCAGCTTTAGTACAGAACAGTTGAACTAAGCCATGCCCAAGCTCCTTGCTGTCTCCTCCTTGTTCACACAGCAAATACTCTTTCAGTTTCCAAGCAGCCCTCAACTCTAGCCAGATGAATACCGATGGATGCTGATGGGCAGAGGCAGAATTCCCACCCCCCGCCTTATTTTCCTCCCCCAAAACTAAGCCCGACCACATAGTTTTGTAGCGAAGCATGGGTATCGAGCTAGTACTGTATATGTGGAACGTTTTATACTTTCAGTAAACAATGAACATATTTTATTCTAACCTTCCATACATAATCTGTATCTGCAAGCAACTCATTCATAAGTCACAAGCAAGATTTAAATTTGTAACCAGAAGCACTTCCTCTAATTTGGGCATTGTGTGGCAGCTGTTTTTCATTAAAAACACATCCGGAAAGATTCTGATGATTTTCTGGAACATTTAACTCGGAAAGCTCCATAACTTGTGAGATTTCACATTTCCTGAACATAGGAGTACCAAGAGGAAGTCGCTGAACTAAATCTCCCAATATTCCATGCCAATGTCCAGGGATGTCCAACCCAAGCAACTTTAACACCTGTGGACTTCAGCTCCTAGAATTTCCAAACCAGCATTCTGAGTGTTGAAGTCCACAGGTCTAAAAAGTTGCCAAGGCTTGACATCCTTTTCACTGTCTGTTCTGGTGACTTGAGAAATGTGATTGAGTTCCAACATCTGAAGAGCTTATGTATCTCAGACCCAGAAGCTGTGGTATCATCTTCAAAGATTCTCTGCACGCCACTCTTGGCTTCATGAGATGCATGCTCAGTTTCCTTTATCTTGCTGCACCTCATATTGTATTTGAAATAAAGTTAGAAAATTGGAACTTTATAGGATTATAAAATGGGATAAAAAATTTAAAGGAATGCATAAAATGTTTAAGACTTAAATGAATATTAATTTTAACGATAGAGTTTAATTGCTATGGATTATTGTTTTAGTTATATTATAAACTTATTATATTTTCTTATTTTAAAATATAGTATGTAGCTTTAGAATGTACTAAGCAGAATCTGAATGAAAATCATGTATTACTTTAAGCGTTAAATTTAGGGGAAAGATATAAAGGCGTCATAGTCCAATCAGTGATTACAGGAGAAATTTTGTGTTAATGAGAAAAGATAATAGATAGTTGAAACAGACAAAAGATATAAGTATAATGATTTAAATTGAGATGAAATAAATAAAATAGAATTAAGAGAGTGAAAAGAGGGGAGAAGCTAATACAGAAAATGTAGAATGGTAAATAAGATATGAAATGGTATATAAAAGTGGGCATGAATTTGAATTCATGTCTGTACAAAAAGATGTAAGCCGGGACTAAGCCGCTTTCCAGAAAGAAGTTTTATGTTTTCATGTTTTTTGTTTTGTTTGTGTATGTTTGTTTAAAATTAATAAAATTTTGGGGAAAAAAAAGTTTCTCTGCACACAACTCTTGGCTTCATGAGATGCATGCTCAATTTCCTTTATCTTGCTGCACCTCATATCAAGGGAGGGTGAAGAGATGACACACATTTCTCTGAATTTCTCTTATAGTCTCCCCTAATATCTGCCACTAACCAAAAAAGTTTGATGTGACACCATTATTCACCCTTTCCAGCTAGTATTCCAAGACTAGACGCTATCACCTAGTTTTGGTGACTTCAAATGTCAACAAATCACCTATATTTCCATAGATTTCAAAGTAATTCTGGGGCAAATAATGGGTATTGGTTTTTAGACAATGACATTTCGTCTTCTGTTTAAGGAGTCTTAGAGACCAGAGGTGGTATTCAGCAGGTTCTGACCAGTTCTGGAAAACCGGTAGCAGAAATTTTGAGTAGTTCGGAATACCACTTCTGACTGGCCCCGCCTCCATTTCTTCTCTGTCTCCTGAGTCCCAGCTGATTGGCTGGGTCTTCTTTTATTGCCCTGCAAAGGAGAACGGAGCTGGAAAGCAGGTTAGTGGGGTGGGGATAGAATGGGATTTTGCAATAACCTTCCCCAAGTAGTGGGGAGGGAATGGACATTCTGCAGTTACCTTCCTCTGGAGTGGGGTGGGACTGGAGTTTTTACAGTACCCTTCCCCTGCCACCCCCACCAAGTCATGTCACGCCCACCAAGCCACACCCACAGAACCGGTAGTAAAAAATTTTGAATCCTACCACTGTTAGAGATGCCACAATTCAGCAGTATCTTCAGTAGGATCACATAATTGTGAGAACTTAACAGTTCTAAAAAAACCTCACTCTTTAGCCAGAAAATGTACAGACTGCTCTCTGTTTTTGGGGACATGTTCCTGATAAAATTATGTCTTCCCTAATGTCAGTAGAACTAAACACCCTGTAATTTTCTCTCTTATGGGTATTTAAGGGCATCCATCTGAGATGTCACTGATGAACTTTTTCAAATTTTGTTCTATGTGGAGGAGCAAACGGAGTTGACCCAGACTCATGAAGTATGCTATGAGAATGTCTACTTCTCTTTGTTGGAAGACGGGGGGTGAGTGGGCGGAATAGTTCCTGAGTAGATTCAGTCTGTAGTTGTAAATTCAGGACTACTTGTGTCCACTTACCCAATTTTGTGGGACTCTAACCTCCATCCCTCATTCAGCTGTCATGGGAGTTGCCATATGGGGAACACAGCCATTCATGCAATCGTGGATTTAGAAAAGAGGCTAGAACTCACTGCTTGACATGATTGACAGGAAAGTCACCCAGGCGACTTTCCTGTCTAAGATAGAAGTAGAACTCAAGGTCTCCTCGTAATTCACCCAAAGTCAACTAGCCAGCTTTCCTGCCTAAGGTGATACAAGAAATTCCAGTTTCCCCGTTTCTAACCTGGTGCCTTAACCACTAGATCAAACTGGATCCCTGTATTGAGCAGGGTGCTAGATCCATTCGTCCAAATGGACCTTTCCTCTCCATGATCGATCACCTTTCGATGGCCCAGGTTACCAGGTATAATTTCTGGAAGTCCCATGTGACACCAGGATATCAGCTATTTTGCACTAAATTCTACAAACAAAGCAATCTGCAGAAATGCTGATGCCCGCCGCCCCCCCCTAAACCTGTTAGCAGGTTAGTTCTGACTTAATAGATCGGTTTGATGGATGCAAAGCCCAAGAAGTTCACTGTTTTGTTAGCTAGGGCCTCATCGGTATTGTGTGTGCCTTATCTTGTTCTCTCCTTATGTAAACCCTGCTTGAAAAACACAAAGCAAAATTGGGGTTGAAGTCCCAATTGTGTCAATATGCTCCAATGATGTGGCAACAGCAGCTTGCAACGTTTGATTCGTTGGAGAGAAGAAAAGGATGGGCCTCGGGATTCGCAAGGCCTTGGCTTGACAAGAGAGGCAGCTTGGTTGCCTCTTATTGGAGGCAAATCTACCCTGGGTGGCATTTTGGTCAACCTGCTTGCTTTTCCCAGGCAATTCATGCTGCTGCCATCCTTTCCTGTGACAGAGCCAAACAAACCAGTCAGAACTGTTACTGGGATTCCTCAGTCCATCATCACAGGTGGGGGCAAAGGGGGGAGGGGAAGTCCCTTGCAGGTAACGTGTTTGTTTAGCAACTACCTCTTAGAGAAACCTAATTTTGGTTCTTCTAAATTGTTCCTCATGCAAAAATTTTTTTTATTTATTTTATTTGTCAATTGCTTACAAGATAATAAAGTATGAACAAGAGTAAGAATACAGGAAATAGGTACGAATAAATGGGGACAAAAGGACAGGGATGGTAGGCAACAGTTAGAAAATTTTAAGCTCAGGTTCTTTTTGCTGCAGAGAATGTGGCAGGTCAGTAATGATGTTTAATAATATCTAATAATGAAACAGGGGCCTTGGAAAATTACTTTCTACACATTGACAGAAGAGTTTATCCATCAAAGCTGGCTTAAGAACTTGGATGAACCAAATGTTGCAATGAATGATTGATGGGGGTAGCATGTTGGCTGAGTTTGGACTATTTAGCTTAGTCAATGAGCCACAGTTAAACAAACCATGATGCAGCCAAATGCTTTGTTCGTACTATTTCAAATGTTCTAACTTGGTCTTGGGAGATGCATTGGCTATGGTAGTTGAGGATTGCAGGAGTTTTAGCTTCTATACATCTGAAAAGGGTCAAACTGTGAACAACTGCATTGCTACAGTATTACCAACAACCTTTAAGGTAGATTTATATTCTTTGTATTAGAATTAGAATTCTTTTTTATTGGCCAAGTGTGGTTGGACACACAAGGAATTTTTCTTGGTGCAAATGCTCTCTGTATACATAAAAGAAAAGATACATTTATCAAGAGTCAAGAATCATAAGGTACAACACTTAATAATAGTCATAGGGTATAATAAGCAATCGAATCATGTTAGGAAACAGTCCGTATAAATCGTAAGGATACAAGCGACAAAGTTACAGTCATACAGTCGTAAGTGGGAGGGGAAGGATGATAAGGAGTGATGAGAAGATTAATAGTGATAGTAATGCAGACTTTTGTAAATAGTTGGACAGCGTTGAGGGAATTATTTGTTTAGCAGAGTGACGGCGTTTGGGAAAAAACTGTTCTTGTGTCTAGTTGTTCTGGTGTGCAGGGCTCTATAGCATCGTTTTGGGGGAAGGAGTTTAAACAGTTTATGTCCGGGATGTGAGGGGTCTGTAAATATTTTCACAGCTCTCTTTTTGACTCGTGCAGTATACAGGTCCTCAGTTGAAGGCAGGTTATATTTCCTGTGCATTAGTTCATACTCTAATTTTTCTTCAGAATCTCAAGTTTCTTCTTCCACTTTTATCTATACAGTCCTATGTCGTAGGTTGGGCTGAGAAAGAGTGATTAGACTGAGTCACCCAATGGTAGAATGTGGACTTGAAACTGGATCTTGTTAGCCCTTGTTTAATTTTTTTTTACATGTACAGTAAATGTAAAATCATATCTGAAGATTCTACTGGTTTTGTAGGGATGACACTTAGTAACTTGTAAAATAACATTTCAGGAAAACACTTCAGAGTGAGGTGAAGTCAATGAAAAATGAATTATTAAATATTATACTTTTAATAACTATATTAAATATGATGTCATAGTTCCAGGACAATTATTCATGCAGTTATTGGTTCCGTCTTTGGATTTTTTTGGAGTGAACTTTTCTTTGATGTACTTTGAGCACAGATATAATCTGATGAACATAATGAAAGATATGCAGATACATGAAATTTCTGGTTCTGAAAGCAACGTTTGAAGCATCAACTGGCAGGGTCTTAGGGTGGCCCCCATGGCATTTGGATGACCGTTCCATCTTTGGCACCTGGCATAAAAACTTCTCTTTGACAGATGTTTGCAGGTGAGGCTGTGAAGCAGATGTGACTGCCAACAATCATTGAAATGTTTAGAAATGTTGTTTATTATGTAGGAAAGTGAGGTGGGGACAGTTTCTTAATTCTGAAGGACAAGAAAGAGTTATGCATTTGGGTGGGTGTGGACACATCTACTGAGCATAACAATCCCATAGGAGTCGGTAATTTCTTTTATTAGACTGATATCCTCTCTTTCCTTAAGGGTGTAAGTTGGTGGTGCATAGCATTATTTCTCTAGCACCTTTTTATAACACCATTTTTCTAAAGTCTAATTCTTCTTACAACAGCCCTAAAAGGAATGCAGGGAACAAAGGGTGTGTTGAGAGAGAGAAAAAAATGACTATAAGTTTATTTCCTCCATTTCATGGATAACATTTGGATCAGGATGTCCTGAGATCCAGTATAGGTAGTCCTCAACTTACGACCACAAGTGAGCCCAAAATTTCTATTGCTAAGCAAGACCATTGTTAAGTGAGCTTTACAACCTTTCTTGCCACAGTTGTTAAGTGAGGCATTGCCGTTGTTAAGTTAGTAAGTGAATCTGGCTTTCTCGTTGACTTTGCCTGTCAGGAAGTTACAGATGCACGACTCTTAAGATGCTGCAATGGTCACAAATATGAATCAGTTGCCAAGTGTCCAAATTTTGATCACATGACCAAATGCTGCAATGGTTGTAATTGTGAAAAATGGCCATAAGTAACTTTTCCCAGTGCTGTTGTAACTTTGGTCACTAAATGAACTGTAGTAAGTCAAGGACTTCTTGTACTCTAAACCAGGGATCGCCAACCTTTTGGACCTCAGGGACCACCAAACTCATAATTTTAAATCCCCACGGAGCACTAATAGGAATTTTGACTGACGGTGACTTGCTGGCGTTGGTGGGAAAGTCGGCCCATATTCCAGAGCTACAGTAGTCACAGGACTGGCTGTTTCTTCATCAGGGTGCACCAGCCTGCCATGGGCTGGAGGAGCTGCTCCGGGATGACCAAAGGGCCAGTCTTGTGATTACTGCAGCTCTGGAATATGGGACCGCCCCGTGGTGGAGTTGCGTGGCTCTACTCAAGGTAAGGTTTGCGCTTGGCTGAAGGGTGGGGACCAGCGGGTGGACAGCCTGGATTAATTGCTTTGGGGGGGTGTATTTTGTGGGGGACATTTCTCTGTGGACCATCTGTGGGGTCGTCCCACTGGTTGGCGACCACTGCTCTGAACACATAAAGCTTTTGGAAGTTGTTCTATTATTTGTTCTGTAGCCACAGATCTCTGAATCGTTTCTTGGCTTGATGCCACAGGATGTCTGAATCGAACGGTTTTAATTTTAGAAAAGTAAGTTAACTTTTCCACCTGCCTACCTGCACATTCTAAATAGGACTTTTTTCACTGTATTATTTCTTTTTTTTTTTTTTAGTTTCATTGTAGGTTTTCCCTTGCATGTAAGGTTATCCACTCAAAATGTGGCATTTCAAGAATCCAGGAACTCATTTTCAAGAGTTCATTGCAACTTGAATACTTGCAAGTACTTTTTTATTCCGCCCCCACTCCCTAAAACCTCTCGGTAGATAAGTCTGGAATGTGTAGGCTGTCCTATGTTAGGGTAGCTTCAAAAAAAAAAAGGCTTTCTGTTATCAACATGAGCTGTAGTGCATCAACTTTGGAAATACAACCTGTTCAAAACGTAACTAGAACAGAAGGAATAAGTTTTTTGGACTGCAGACACTGTTTCAGTTTGGAAGATTTTCGCCATCTTTTACTAACCTTTCCCAGTGCAAACCTTAGTTTGCTGATGGGTGTGCCCTTTGCAAGGGGTTGGAAGGTAAGTGTAATTTAGAGCAATCCTATCAATTCAGAAAGAGGTCACTAGGCAGACGGAAGTCCCTTGCAAGTTATAAACCAGACAGTCTCTATGACGGAAGGTCAAAAGGGGAATCCATTGTTTACTAACTGTAATTGTCTGGCTGGAGGATGGTTGTTAGATGGATGGCATGAACCTCAGTTTCTCAGCAAAAGTCACGGCACAAAACATGTTTCCACTTGGACTCGACAAAAGAAAAGCTAGGTATAAATAGGTTTATAAATTGGGGGCCTGTTTCACAAGGGGGGGAATTATTATTGCTGAGATATATATGTCAGTATTCAAGTGGCAATAGGTGTATCTATGCCTTCATCTTTTTCCTTTTCTAATATAAATGCTCTTAATGTTTTGTTTAGCTGTCTCAATTTTTTGTAAGATTTCTTTTTTCTTTTTTTTTTCTTTTTGGAGTTTGCTTTTTAAATTCTTCTTTCTCTCTCTCTTGACTTTTTAAAATTGTTAAAATAATAGACTACAAAAGATGATAAGAAAGAGAATGAGATGAAACAAAATAGAACTGCTAAATATAAAAGTTTTTAAAAGCATAGGAAAAGCTTTCTAGTAATAGAGTGTCTCCATTACCTCTGTGTTCCCAACCATTAGCCACAATTTAAATATTTATGTTTTATATTGAAGGTTAATTTTGGTGGATGATTTCTGTTTCAGTCCTAGAAGCCGTATCCCAAATGTCTAAACCTGCTTTTTTCTTTAATGGATTGCATTCAGGTAGTCCTGCCTATTATGGTCGTAAGTCATGTTGGTCATAATATGAGTCATCATAAGGCTGATCTGATGACCTATTTTTTTCAGCAGCAGTTGTTAAACAAATTCCACAGTCGTTAAGTGAACCCATTGCTCGCTATAGGGTGTTTTTCCTCAAAAAAATGGAAGTAAAGGGCAGTTTTCAGAAAAAAAAATGAAAATCGCGGTTACGTAATTGTGTGGGAGACTGCCAAGAGCTGTAAATGTGGGCTGATTGCCAGGTGCCCAAAATGAAGTCATGTGACTGGGTGAGGGCAGGTGTTGGAACTTTGTAACTGGGTCATATGTTGGCCTAGAGGTGGTATTCAGCAGGTTCTGAGAAGTTCTGGAGAACTGGTAGTGGAAATTTTGAGTGGTTCAGAGACCCTGCAAATCCCACCTCTGACTGGTCCCGCCCCCATCTATTATCTGCCTCCAGAGTCCCAGCTGATCGGCTGGGTCTTCTTTGGTTGCCCTGCACAGGAGAACGGAGCTGGAAAGCAGGTTAGTGGGGTGGGGAGGGAATGGGGATTTTGCAGTATCCTTCCGCTCAGTGGTGGGATTCAAAAAAGATTACTACTGGTTCTGTGGGCATGGCTTGGTGGGCATGGCAGGGGAAGGATACTGTAACCACTAACCTGCTTTCCAGCTCCGTTCTCCTGTGCAGGGCAACAAAAGAAGGCCCAGCCAATCATCTGGGATTTGGGAGGCAGAGAATAGATGGGGGTGGGGTCACTTAGAGGTGATATTCTGAACTACTCAAAATTTCCGCTACTGGTTCTCCGAACTACTCAAAATTTCTGCTACCAGTTCTCCAGAACTTCTCAGAACCTGCTGAATACCACCTCTGCTTCCCCCGGAGTGGGCTGGCAATGGGGATTTTACAGTTTCCTTCCTCTGCCACACCCACCAAATCACACCCACCAAGCGACACCCACAGAACCTGTAGTAAAAAAATTTGAATCCCACCACTGAGTTGGCAGCTGTATAAAGGAGACATTTCTGCTTGGATTTGGTTAAACTTCTTTAGCAGATACATACAGGTAGTCCTTGAATTATGACCACAACTGAGACCCAAATTTTTGTTGCTAAGCAAGACAGTTAAATGAGTTTTATTTTGTGACATTTCTTGCCATGGTTGTTAAGTGAATCACTGCAATTGTTAAGTTAGTAAGACAGTCATTAACTGAATCTGGCTTCCCCTTGTCGGAAGGTCGCAAAATGTGATCACATGACCTCAGACCACTGCAACCGGCAACCGGTATGAAAACCGGTATGAAAAATGGTCATTAGTCAGTTTTTCAAGTGCCGCTGTAACTTCAAATGGCCATTAAATGGATGGTTGTAAGTAGAGGAATACCTGTACTGACAATTTTGCCATTGCAGCACACTCCCCAATTTTGGTCTCCCAGTCTGATATTGTTGGCAAAGTTTTGTTTTTTCTCTCCCTCTTTCTGAACTTCAAAATGAATTCATTTTCCCTTTAAAATAACAAAGAATAGCTGGGGGCTATTTAATAGGCATAGTGCTGCTTAATTGTGTCAACAGTTATTCACACATTAGCACTAGCTCTTCCTTCAGGTTTGCACAGCGCTGATTTGTTAAAATAAGTTGATCATATTTCTCATAAATAAAATTAGCTTTGGGCAAAGTAAGCACTTGATGGGTGGGGAGAAATTAAATGGTGGATGGTTATAGAGTTTGTTCACTTTCTAAATCTGTTAACTGGAAAAAAAATGTGTGAAAATGTTTGGATGTGAGTGAGCACTTGTGTCTGATTTAAGGACATAGTAGATAGCAACTCTATTTGCAAAATTATAATAACAGCAGCAGTTAAATGGGGTAGAATAAATTCAATTATTTTTCATGTTGATTTTTGGGGGGAGGAAAGAGTTAGCTGCACTATTAGAAATATTGTACGCTACTGTGGTTCTCCCACCACCCGTCATTGAATGGAGAAGGAAGGCCAAATGAAATATGATATAGCTGTGGCTACTTTGTCAAGGGCAATCAATGATCTGGATTCAGCTTCACTTGGTTTCCCTTTGTTTTCAATGCGATCAGCCAACGCTCAAATCCCATCTATGATATTGGGAAAGACAGGCAACTAACTTAATTCCTTTCTCTGTAGGTCTCTTGCACAAAGACTATATGAAATTTGGAAAGGAATTCTAAAAAATGTGTAGGTCTGCTTGCTTTGGGGCCCACCCGACTATGTTCCAAGAGATAATGAGATCATTAGCAGGATGTAGTTGTCTGTCTGCTGGTTCTCTCTCTCTCTCTCTCTCCCTCCGTGTGTGTGTGTGTGTGTGTGTGTGTGTGTGTGTGTGTGTGTGTGTGTGTGCTGTTCCTGGATAACAAGATTTGAGATGAGCAAGTTGGAGACTGAAGAAGACAATGGAGAGCAGACCTCCTGCTCCAGTTAGGGTGGGTAGTATCTTGAGCCTGGGGCAATTCCATAGAATAAGCTTCATGGGCAGAACAAGGAAGGCCAGATTGAGGGTCAAGATTACAAGACTGACTTCTCATTCAAGGCTGCCCAGGGATCCTGTCAACTCATAAAGCATTCCTGGCTTGCTCTCAAGTTGCCATAAGAAGTAGAGGGGCGGGGGAGATTTGATGGAGCAGTTCAGTTGCTATGACCAGAAGCACATTCCACACATATCTTCTCCAGATTGTGTCCCAGGTTACCAAAGCCAACTGGAGCGGTGGGTTTTCTACAGCCTGTGAAAGTGCTCCGTTGGAGAATGTGATTTATGACACACCCTGGGAGGAGTGGGGGTGGGGAAACAGGGTCATAAGTAGGCAGTAAATTACGTAGGGCAGAGCCGGCTGGAAGCTCATGAATTAATTAGGGCGTCCGTCAGAATCCTGACAGATCCTTTGAAAGTTCATTTGCAAGGAAGAATGATAGATTGTAGATGGAGTATCCAGGAAGAATGGTAGGTTGCAGATGGAGCATCCAAGAGGAATGGTTGGTTGTAGATGGAGCATCCAGGTGTGTGTGTGTGTGTGTGTGTGTGTGTGTGTGTGTACATACACACACACACTCTTAAGGTTGCACACATATTAACTGAACCTTTCAGTACACACACATGTACACATCCATCCATAATCAGGCAAACCAAAAGGCTTTGTCTCCCTAGAGAGACAAAGAGAAGGATTTCCCACTCACCCCATGTTCTTTCTTTAATGCAACCCTTCCCTGGAAGGAACACTATCTAGACTTATCTTCTGGACAGCTGTCCTGCAGGCTTCCTGGTTTGTATTTATCAGAAGCTCCAGATACTTGCTAAGTATCAAGCTAGATTAGAATCTTTATTGCACACTTGAATGGAGATACCACAGTTAATTGACTCCCGCTGACCCGAAGATACAGCTCTTTTTCCTAGAGCCACTGCAGTTTTAATCTGGCATTTCTTCACCCCCATTCTTCTCCCTGCTTAATGGATATTTTGCTTTGTGCTTCTCAATTTTGTTGCTGGATTTATTGTTGGCATTGCATTTTATGATGGTTGCAGATTCCCAGGGTCATGTGATTATCATTGGTGACCTTTCCAGCTGGCTTCTGACAAGCCAAGTTCAATGGAGAAGGCTGGATTCACTTAAGGACTATGTGATTCATTTAACAACAGGGGTTAAAAAAGATTGTCAAATTTCCATTGCATAGCAAGTACCTTCTAGTCCCAATTATGATCATAAAGTAAGGACTACCTGTATCTCCTTAGCAACCATAATCCAATAGGTCAATCAGAAGGCCCTGGAAGTTCCATTTCTCTATCATAGTTAGTATTCAACAGCAGACCCACTATTTTTGTATATGTCTAATCTCCCTTGTGTGAGTTTGAAACAACAATTAACTTTCATATAATTTCTTAATGCAAGGCCACTAATATTCTGTTCTAAATGTTATTATTCCGCCAGCATCACTTGGAAATAATAATCTTTTTGATGGTTTGTTGTGGAATTCAAATTCTTCTTATTCTCTTTCTTCTTTATTATTATTATTTTTTCAGTAGGCTGTTCTCTCAAATTAGCTGGAAGGTTATGCCTATTTCTTTTAATACAAATAAGCCAGAACTTGCTCAAAACACGATGCATTCACATATTATCGCTTCTTCACTAATTATCCAGAGTATTTGTTTAGTGAAAGTGCACTTTCAAGTGGGGGGTTGAGTTGGTAACAGTCAGATTGTAGCATAACCAAGAATTATAAAAAGAAAGAAAAATAATATGTCAAGTCTCTGACTGTGAAAATTAAAGTTGACCTGAGAATATGTACTGGGGGGCATTATATTATGCATTTTTGTGCTTAGGATATCAAAAGGAAATGAAGGGTAGGATGGGGGCTAAAATTTTCAAGAACATAGCTCTTTTCACCTTGTTTTAAGAGGAGATTTAGCATTAAAATGGACTTGGACCTTCTTTAAAATGCACCATGGAACAGCTATCTCTCTATGCTCAGCTGATTGTTGAGAATTAACAGATAACAGATAATCAGAGTTGGAAGCAACCTTGTAGGTCATCTAGTCCAACCCCCTGCCCAAGCAGGAGACCCTATACCTTTTCTGACAGATGGGAGTCCAATCTCTTCTTGAAAGTCTCAAGTGATGAAGCTCCCACAACTTCCAAAGGCAACTTCTGTTCCATTGGTTGATTGTTCCCACTGTCACAACATTTCTCCTTATTTCTAGGTTGAATCTCTCCTTGGTCAGTTTCCATCCATTATTCCTTGTCTGGCCTTCAGGTGCTTTGGAAAATAGCTTGACCCCCTCCTCTCTGTGGCAGCCCCTCAAATATTGGAAGACTGCTATCATGTCTACCCAGGTTCTTCTCTTCATTAGACTAGCCAGGCCCGGTTCCAGCAACTGTTCTTCATACATTTTAGCCTCCAGTCCCCTAATCATCCTGGTTGCTCTTCTCTGCACTTTTTGTAGAATCTCAACGTTTTTTTTTTATAGTGTGGTGACCAAAACTGGATGCAATTGTAGAATCAAATACAGGTAGTCCTCAATTTACAACAGTTCATTTAGAGACCATTCAAAGTTACAAAGTGACACTGAAAAAGTGACTGATGTGTTTCAAACTTACAACTGTTGCAACATCCCTATGGCCACGTGATCAAATTTCAGCCACTTGGTGATTGACTCGTATTTATGATGGTTATAGTGTCCCTGAGATCATATGATCCCCTTTTGTGACCTTCTGACAAGCAAAGTCGATGGGGAAGCCAGATTCACTTAACAACTGTGTTACTAACTTCACAACTGCAGCGATTCACTTAACAACTGTGGCAAGAAAGGTCATAAAATGGGGTAATGCCTCACTTAGCAACAAAAATTTCAGGCTCAGTTATGATTGCAAGTTGAAGACTACCTGTAACTTCATATTTTTAAATACTTTTTAACTCTGATGGGGAAAGGGTTGTTTTGTTTTGTTTTTGTTTTTGTTTTGGAGACAGATAAAAATACAAGGGAGAAAAAATATCTGCATTCAAGGAAAGGTGGAATAAGTTGTAGTTGGTGCTTTGTGGGGCTCTATCATGTTCACCAAGGAAGCTTTGGTCAGAATAGAACTAATGGAGGCTTTGCAATGGGCTGTTTGGTTATACCTGAAGAAGTCACAACTAAAGGAAGAAAAGATAGTAAGGTGAAAATACAGTCACTTTGAAGTTCTCTATTTCCCAGTCCTCATAAATGGGAGAACTGGGAAATAGATGTCCTAGGTTTCTTATCTTCCCTTAAGAAATGGCCAAACGTGGTTAATTTCTTGATACGCTAGCATCACTGATCTATGTTTTGCATTGCAAAAGAGACAATAAAAAAAGAGAGGCATTTGCTTTCAATGGCTTAGAAAGCTACAAAATGTGACAAAGAAGGGAAAGGAAAGTGAAGGCAAAAGTAGCGAAGATCTTACCTTTTAGTTCCAGGATCTCCAAACTTGGCAACTTTAAGACTTGTAGATTTCAGCTCAGGGGAGGGCTGCTGGGGGCTTTTAGGGGCTCAGGAGAGCTCCTAGCTAAGACTCTGAGGGGTTTGGAGAACCCCCAATAATCCCAGAAAGACAAGCAGCAAGGGAAAGCTCTTAATAGGCTTAATTGAACTTCTGGGCATTCAGCCAAGAGCATTTCACACCTAAAAGTGTTGCAAACTAGATAAACAATCACTTCCTCAGCTCTTGCGAGGAAGATCCATTAGAAAACCAGATAACCTAGCCACTAGCCTCCAAGGGGATTAATTCCCAAATAATAAGAATCACTTAACTCACCAGAAGCTCCAAAATCCCTCTCACAGTCACTGCTATTAAGCCTGGTTTCACCCAGTCTTTTATTTAAGTACGAAATGCATGAAATAATAAACAACTTTTTTGGTATATATCCTTTTTTAGGTAATTAGGGCAAAGAAGCAATGTCAAGTTGACCACACCCACCCAGTCACATGACCACCCAGCCACGCCCATCCAGCCAGTCACTAGGGCAGAGAGCCCCTTGCTAAAAAATTTGAAGCCTAGCCCTGCTTCAACTCCCAGAATTCCTCAACCAGCCTTGATGAGGAAAGTGCATGCTGGCTAGGGAATTCTGGGAGTTGAAGTCCACAAGTCTTAAAGTTGTCAAGCTTTAGTTAAGAATGATGGGTAAGCAAAAATGGCAATTGCCTCTTGCTTATAAAGTTTGCTCTCGGTTGAGCTCAGATCTTTTCCACTTCTTTCTTATTTATTTATGGGATTTCTATGGCTGCCCAACTTGCAAAAATGTGAGTCTGGTAGTATAGAAAGAAAGAATGAAAAAGACAAAAATGAGAAAGAATAAAAACAGAAAAGCCAACAAAAGCCACAGGAGCAGCCAGACACACTATGCTACAGTTCACCTTGTCAGACGCGCTTTTCTGACATATCCTTGCTCTAATACCCAAGGCTGAATCTGAGAGTCCTCTTTTACTGGGCCAAACTTTTAATTAAAGGTAGAAAATAAATCCCTCAAAGAAATAAACAGCATCTGGATACTTAGACAAGAAACAACTAAGGGCTTATCTTACACTAGGCCTACATGTTACATAGGAGCCAGGATCTCCAAAAGTTGCATTGGTGTAAAAAAATATTGAATGGAAGAACGCTAGGTGAAGGGGGGAAAATGGGTTTTTTTTTTTGGTCTAATTCTTCACCAATTTTGCTTTCGTCACAGAAACCTCACCACTGTAGTTTTGACTTAACTTCCCTCAGCCTGATATATTGTATTGATATAGGTAGTCCTTAACTTGCAACCGTTCATTTAGTGGCCATTCAAAATTGGCAACATCTATGAAAGAAATGACTTAACCTTGCACTTACAACTTTACAGCATCCTTACTGTCACGTGATCAAAAATTTGGGTGCTTGGCAACCAGTATGTATTTACAACAGTTGCAGAGCCCTAGGGTTGTGTGAACACCATTTGAGACCTTTCCAACTGGTTTCCAACAAGTAAAGTCCACGGATTTGCTTAAGGACTGCATGATTCATTTTAACAACTGAAGTGATTTGTCTAGCAGCGGAAATTCAGATCCCAGTTGGTGGTCATAAGTTGAGGATTACCCATGGTGCCAGTAGTGGGATTCAAATGGTTTTACTACCCGTTCTGTGGGCGTGGCTTGGTGGGCGTGGCAGGGGAAGGATACTGTACAATCTCTAGTCAGAGATGGCTTTTGCCAGTTCTCCGAATAACTCAAAATTTCCTCTACTGGTTCTCCAGAACTGGTCAGAACCTGCTGAATACCCACCTCTGCATGGTGCATCATCCAGTTAGTGGCTATGAGATTCTGGGACATCAGGAAGGGCAAAATTCTTGTAAACTCTAGATTGGTTGAAGAAGAGCTGTAGACATCAGAAGAACTTAGCTTGAATTTCTCTGGCTAGTTCTTCCTTGTAAGAAACATTTCATTGAACCTTAAATGTCTTAGAGCCCATAGGCCAGATGCATCACGTGCTGGCCACGCCCATGTCCGGTTTTGCAAAGGGAAAAAAAGTCCCAATACATCACGTGATGCCACCATGACGACGTGAGTTTGACATCCCGGTTTTAGTGAGTTAGTTCTAATTGATTGGGTTCACACCAGAAGTGGCATTCGGCAGGTTCTGACCAGTTCTGGAGAACTGGTAGCAGAAATTTTGAGTAGTTCGGAGAAACAGCAAATACCACCTCTGACTAGAGATTTTACGGTATCCTTCCCCTGCCACACCCACAGAACCGGTAGTAAAACAAATTTGAATCTCACCACTGGTTCACACCTCACACTGAACCATATTATGGCTTACTGGGATGGATGCACAGGGGTGGGATTCTACCAGTTTGCACTTATTCACTAGAACCAGTTGTTGACATTCTAAGCAGTTCGGAGAACCGGTTGTTAGAAGAAATTACTGGCCTAATCCTGTAAGGAAGGAAGGAAAGAAACATTCTGGTGTTGCTTACAAAAACTGCCTCTCCGTTAACCCTTATTACATTCTTGGCAAGACTAGACTTCCTGTCTCAGGAACTTCTCTGGAGTTTTTCCCCCTCCTTTGCTGGTACTTTGCTTGTGTTGAGTGACCATTCAAAGTTACAATGGCACTGAAAAAAGTGACTTATGACCATTTTTCACACTTACGACTGTTGCAGCATCCCCACAGTCATGAGAGGCCAGGCAAGGAGATGCGTGACTCGATGTGAGTGATTTTGAGTTGGCCACGCCCAGCCAAAAACATGACCACCAAGCCACGCCCACCAACTTAGCCACGCCCACAGAACCAGTTGTTAAAAAATTTGAATCCCACCCCTGTGGGTGCATCTAGTTGATGTGTCCTTTGGGAATTGATAAATGATGACAAAAACCTGGCCCAGGCAGGATTAAAACACATTAAAGTCCTGGAAAAAGAAATAAGCAAATGAAATAAACAAAACTAATTTTTTTCTTCCCTTAAATTCTGATTGAATTGGACTCCGAACATTGGGTGTTTTTGTTGTTTGGGCTTTTGGCTGTGTTGTAAGGTATGTTGATACACTGGGAAAAAAATAGCGACAACACTGAGACTTATATACCACTTCATAGTGCTTTACACTCCTCTCTAAGCGATTTACAGTCAATTCTAAAATGAGCAGAGGGGGGGAAAAAGACTAAAGATAAATAAAAATGTGTGGTCCTTCAAAAGTTATAATCATCTACAGTCTGCCTCTTCTCTTTCTACAGTTTATCCTAATAATTTCAGCGATTCCCCTTCTCCATTGCACGCAAGTGTGCGAGCACACACCCAGTCTGCCGGAGTAGATAAAACGACTTTGTGTGTCTAACATGATCAGGCCTGGGGAAACAGGAGTGGAACATGGACATCTGTTTAACAATTCCCTTTTGTTGGGAGGATCATAGAGACCCCTGTTGTCTGACTGTTGCACTCAATCAAAATGAATAAGACGCTCATATTTTTTGAAAGTGGGGTGGGAGAGAGAGAGAGAGAGAGAGAGAGAGAGGCACAAAGAGGACAAGGAAGACAACCTTAAGTATTTGCTTACACTTTTCTGTTTTAATTTTGGGAGCCTGATGATGTGGGGAATCCCTCAGGCTTCTGGGGGGGAGGGAAGGAGGGGGTGGTGTAGGGAGGAAGAAGTAGGAGTTTTCAGGAAGAGTAGAGGAAATGTTTTGTTCTCTGTCCATGGTGCGGCCCGGGAGAGCTGAAAGCAGTCCGAACCAATTGCAGCTCACTTAGCAAAGTCTTCATTAGCGCTTTGCCACACATGCTTACCAGATGTGTTGGACTTGGGGGTGGCGGGAGAGAGGAGGAAGGGGGCATGCGAGGAACAGGCTAACATGCTTAAATCTAATAATCTGTCCTTTGTTTTCAAAGCTATTGTGTTGGGGAGGGCAGAAATGGGTAGTGTGCGTGTGTGTGTGTGTGTGTGTGTGTGTGGTCACATTTCTTTTTTTTTTTGGGTGCAGTCAATCCTCAGTTGGGTGAATGGAATGCCTTGTCTTTTGTTGGTTCCTAGGGAAACACATGCGCGCACTCTCTCTCTCACACACACACGGTAGCCCAAGTGAAAGGATATTTTTTATAGCCATCAGTAACCTATTCTCCTGCTGTAAAATAAAATAATAATAATAATAATAATAAAGCAGTATTATTGGGGGGATTTAGGAAATGAATCCTGTGCTGCCCCTGGTGGCTGTTTCGGGGTAGTACGGTGCAATTTGCTGATCCATCAATTTAGGGACAGGGTTATTGGGCTAGGCTGGAAGAAAGAGAGGAAAAATTCATTTATGTTGTTTTGATCAAGAAAGGCAGATAAATTAGATTTTTTTTTAAAAAAAAATCTCATTTTTAATCAAAATTTTACCTTTCTTTAGTGGAGGTTAAGATTTCTCCTCTAAACCGAAATGGAAATAATTTTGAATTTAACTTTTAAGAGGGATTCCCCGATAGTTTCAGACTTGTAGATCTTAGTATCCCAAAGTTCTCGCCCAGAATTATTGCTGGGGGATAGTCAGTCAAATACTTTTCTTTTAAATTATCAGTGTGAACCCCCAAGTAAGAGCAGATATGATTAGTGGTGGGCTTCTGCCTGGTCGGATCCGGTTCGAATGAACCGGTAGTTGCAATCACAGGCTGAGCCCAACCACCTGCCCCTACTTTATACTTTCCATATGTACCCAGAGGTGGTATTCATAACCGGTAGTGGAAATTTTGAGTAGTTCGAAGAACTGGCAAATCCCACCTCTGACTGGCCCCGCCCCCATCCATTCTCTGCCTCCTGAGTCCCAGCTGATTGGCTGGGTTTTCTTTGGTTGCCCTGTATAGGAGAACAGAGCTGCAAAGCTGGTTAGTGGGGTGCGGAGGGAATGGGGATTTTGCAGTAACCTTCCCATGCCATGCCCACCAAACCTCACTCCACGCCCACCAAGCCACGCCCACATAACCAGTATTTAAAAATTTTGAATCCCACCACTGTATATAACTAACTTTCTGGCTTGTTCCCCCTGCCCTCACTGTCCTGCTGTGTTCCGCGCTACACCTGCTGTACTCACCGGAGCTGCCTGAGTAGATTAGCTTCATGTTTGAAGCTACATTTCAGCCCTGAAGTGGCGTGTGCAGTGAAGCAAGTGTGTGCACGTGCATGCGCACTCACAACAAATGAACCGGTTGTTAACAAAAGTGCAGCCCCCCCCCCGGATATGATGAATGATGAACCCATTTATAAATTCAACTTGCTGGTTGATGCTTGTTTGGATTCTATTTTAGAAGCCCTCATGGTACAGAACTGCAGAATTTCACAGATTATTTCTTCCCACATGTCTCAGTGAAGCTTTGAGGACATCCTTTGAGGTATCCTTGTGAAAAGGACCCTACCACAACTGATTTGCTATAGAGAACTGCCGTATTCAAATTGTATCTCCAATAGGACCTGGTCACCCTGTTCTTATGGCTTGCTGGGATCGCCCATCTTCCTGGCACTTTCTTTTAGAATATTCAATAATTGTTGAAGGTCTCCAATTATGATGAGGTTGATGTTTCAGGCAGCAAACTATTCTACTAGTCCTTTGGGCTGCTTGAATCATCAACCGGCTCTTGCTAAATTATAAACAAATATGGTATGGTAATGATATACAGTATAATAACAGAATAACAGAGTTGGAAGGGACCCTAGAGATCTTCTAATCCAATCCCAGAGTTGGAAGGCACCTTAGAGATCTTCTACTCTAACCTCAAGCAGGGGGTGTCATTTCAGACTGGTGGTTGTCCAATCTCTTCTTAAAAACTTTCAGTGTTGGAGCATTTACAACTTCTGGAGGTACTGATAAATTGTTCTATCAGGAAATTTCTCCTTATTTCTAGGTTGGTTCTCTCCTTGATTAGTTTCCATCCATTGCTTCAGGTGCTTTGGGGAATACGTTGACCCCCTCTTCTTTGTGGCAACCCTTGAGATATTGGAACACTGCTATCATGTCACCCCAATTCTTCTTTTCATTAAACTAGACATACCCAATTCCTGCAACCGTTCTTCATATGTTTTAGCCTTCAGTTCCCCAATCATTTTATTGCTTTTCTCTGTACTCATTCTAGAGTCTCAACATCTTTTTTTGATAACGTGGCAGCCAAAACTGGATGCAATATTCCAAATGTGGCTGTCATGCCCCTGGTGGAGACTGACTCTGAGGGAGAGGAGGAACAGCTGACAGGGAGTGGAAGTGTGGCTCCGGAGCTTTTGGAGGAGGCTGGGGAAGGGCAGAGGCTGGCTGGGCAGTCAGAGGCCCATCCCTTCTCCATCCTAGGGCACACAGGGAAGAGAGGATAAGGGAGAGACGTGGTCTACTCGAGAGGAGAGGGCTTTGATCCACTTCATGGGCTGCAGCTGTGACAACTGAATAAGAGGATGGACCTGCGTACTGGCGAATGCTGGAAACAAAGCATGGAAATATCTCTACTTTATGGTTCCTCTCTGAGTTTGGCCTCCTTCCCAGTGTGTGTTCTGTTATCTGTGGATGTCTTCCAGCCCTTATCTTGCCTGGTTTGTATTGCTTTTTTCCTTCTTCTTGTAACTGTTTGTGTGGGAGTTTTTTGTCTTTCGTCAAGGATATTTGGAGCTTGGAAGCAAAGTGAAGGAATAAAAGGAGTTTCACCTATTTTCTGTGACTGTGTTTGTTTTCTATGCCACCCTGGGTCGTCACAGTGGCCTCACCAAGGCATTATAGAGTGTACTACCACTTCACATGGTATTGGCTCTACAAAGCCTTTCCTCACTTAATATAGCTATCAGAACTGATTGGCAGTCAGAGAAGGTTACACAGGGGGAACTCTGTGTTATGTCTTCTTCTCTCCAGTCAGTACATATTTTCCATTGATTCTGAAGTTTCTTGAATCCTTAACTTGATAAATATCCTTGTGGATTTGACCTTGAGCTATCAGACTAAGCGGAGATGAACTTAGAGGAAATTTGTCAGTCTAATGAAGTCAATTTTAATCTCTGCAATTTCAAATATTAGACCGAGTTCCCTTTCAGCAGACACTGAATTGGTTTTAAAGTTGCTGAAATAGATGTGTACTGCTAATTAATGTATGTGTTGAATCATAATTATGTCATCCTGAGGGATTTACAAAATAGAATTTAGTTAAAATTTGATTCGGTCTTCAATCATTCACAGGAGGCAGACAAATTATCATCATTTAGTGCTCTCTGATTTCAGTTCTGAAGATAATCTGAGGTGAGGTGGGGGGAGGCAAGGCACTTATGTTATTGCTCTTCTCTCCAGTGGGTGGCTCAGTGGCTGAGACGCTGGGTTTGTTGGCTAGAAAGGTTCGAGACTCAAGGTTCGAGACCCAAGCACCATGTGACAGGGTGAACTCCCCTCCTTGCCCCAGCTTCTGCCTACCTAGCAGTATGCAAATGCAAGTAGGTAAATAGATACCATTTCAGTGGGGAAGGTAACAGGGCTCCATGATGTCATGCTGACCACATGACCACAGAAATGTCTTCGGACAGCACTGGCTTAATGGCCTTGAAATGGAAATGCACATCATCCCCTATAGATGGCAACGACTAATGGAGTAAGATCTGCAGGGAATCCTTTACCTTTTCTTTAAACCTTCTCTCCAGGACAGTTTAATATTCTCTGTCACATTTTATTAGTATAGTACAGGTTCCCTATGTCTACAAAACAGGAAAGTCTTCTCTTTTGCCCAATATTTGTAGAAGAACATTTCTCTAAGGCAGGGGGTCTTCAAACTTGACAGCGTTAAGACTTGTGGACTTCAACTCCCAGAATTCCTCCTCCAGTCATTTTAGCTCAGGAATTCTGGGAGTTGAAGTCCACAAGTCTTAAACTTGCCAAGTTTGAACACCCTTGAGATAGTAGTTTAGAGGGATAGTTTGTTGTAACGGTTCAGGCAAATGGCTCGAATACGAGAGACCATACATTCTATTCCCACTTTAAGCTAGCTGGTGACTTTGGACCAGTCTCTCTTTCTCAGCCTTAGGAAGAAGACATTGTAGGGGCAAGCAATTTCCAAAAATGTTGCAAAGGGACAATCCAGGCAGCTGCCAGGAGTTAACAATGACACAATGGCAGCCCTACTCCTCCAAAGTACAGGTAGACCTTGACTTAGCAACAATTCATTTAGTGACTGTTTGAAGTTACAGTGGCACTGAAAAAAGTGACAGGACTGTTTTTCACACTTACAACAATTGCAGCATCACCCTGGTCACAGGATCAAAATTTGGACCCTTGCCAATGGGCATGCATTTATGACGGTTGCATTGTCCCAGGGTTATGTGATCACCTTCTAATAAGCAATGTCGAAGGAAAAGCCAGAGCCATTTAACAACCTTAACAACCTGTTACTAACTTAAGAACTGCAGTGATTCACATAACAACTGGAACAGAGGTGATATTCAGCAGGTTCTGACCAGTTCTAGAGAACCGGTAGTTCAGAGAACTGGCCAATACCACCTCTGATTGGCCCCACTCCCCATCTATTCTCTCCCTCCCGAGTCCCAGCTGATCGGCTGGGTCTTCTTTGGTTGCCCTGCACAGGAGAACGGAGCTGGAAAGCAGGTTAGTGGGGTGGGGAGGGAATGGGGATTTTACAATATCCTTCCCTTGCCATGCCCACCAAGCCACACCAAGCCACGTCCACAGAACTGGTAGTGAAATAATTTGAATCCCACCACTCAACTGTAAGCAAGAAAGATTGTAAAATGGGCCAGAACCCGTTTAATAACTATCTTGGTTAGCAATGGAAATTTTGGGCTCAATTGTGGTCATAAATCAAGGATTACCTACAGTATACCAAACCTGGAATTGCCACTTTCATGCTAAAGTCTGTGAAAAGTAGGAAAAAGCATATGAACGCCAGATG
Source organism: Pseudonaja textilis (assembly GCF_049901715.1). Taxonomy (NCBI): domain Eukaryota; kingdom Metazoa; phylum Chordata; class Lepidosauria; order Squamata; family Elapidae; genus Pseudonaja; species Pseudonaja textilis. The sequence continues at coordinate 66,445,897 of NC_141994.1, forward strand.
GATTGTACTTGGGGAAGTTTGCTGTTCTTAATCTTTCATTCGTTCGCTGCTATGGCTCTATATAGTCTTCTACCCAGTTGCTTTTTCTGGTTGAACACCCTGGTCTTCCTCTTCTCCCCAAACCTTTGTCTTATCAAAGTGTTGCACACGGAAGGGAAATGCAGAATTGAGGATTTGTGGTTTGCTATCCAACCTTTTAAGGTTTAGCTTGATAAGGTTCTTTCTTCTAGCGATGGCATTTTCAACCTGCACTGTAAGCCGTGTTACTTTCCTTTATCTAGCTATTTAGCCAGTGGATGATAGCTAAGCCGCTGGGTACGATAACAATCCTGTTCTGATGTTATGGTTGAAAAAAAAAAGTATAGGAGCCCAATTCGGACTGTGAGCACTCTTACAAAATGCCTGCTAAGAAGGGCATGGCAATTGCATATCGTGCATTTAGGTTGGGCAAAGAGCCATCACAAACTCTCAAAACCATCTCGGGTTGTCTTGTTAATCAGGTAGGATCTGGACTCTGGTAAATGCCAAAGGGATTTACCCAGGGGTGGGCTGCTGGGAGTTTGCAGAGGTTCAAACGGAGAGCCCCTAGCTAAGATTCTGTGCAGAGAACCCCCAAATCCCACTCCTGGCTGGCCCCGCCCACCCTGCCCTGCCCTGCCCAGCAGTCCCCACTCAGTCTGTTTTAGATGCAAGTAAGTGCAGGGCACTTCCGGAGGCTCGGGGAGGGGGAAAAAATGGGCCTCCCGGAAGTTTGGGAAGGCCAGAAATGGGCCCGTTTCCAGCTTCCAGAGCCCAGGGAGGCTGTTTTCACCCTCCTGGAGGTTCAAGGAAAGCCTCTGGAGCCGGAGGAGGGCAAAAACGCCCCCTCCCCCACCATTGTGCAGGAAGCCAACTATGCCACGCCCACCTTGGCCACACCCACCCCGCAACCAGGCAGAGAACCCCTTGCTAACATTTTCAAAGTCCATCCCTGGTTTTACCTGTGTTACACAGGTATGAAAGAAAAATATGAGCCAGCAGTGTGCAGCAGCAGCCAAAAAAGCTAATGCAATCCTAAGCTGCATCAACAGAGGAATACAATCGGGATCAAGTGAGGTACTAATACCACTCTAGAGTACTGCATCCAGTTTTGTTCACCACACTGTAAAAAAGATGTTGAGACTCTAGAAAAAGTGCAGAGAAGAGCAACCAGGATGATTAGGGGATTGGAGACTAAACATATGAAGAACGGTTACAGGAACTGGGTTTGGCTAGTCTAGTGAAGAGAAGGACCAGGGGAGACAGGATAGCAGCCTTCCAACATTTGAGGGCCTGCCACAGAGAGGAAGGGGTCAAGCTATTTTCTAAAGTGCCTATAGTCAGACAAGAAACCTTCTGACAGTGAGAACAACCAACCAATAGAACAGCTTTCCCTCGGAAGTTGTGGGAGCGCCATCACTTGAGACTTTCAAGAAGAGACTGGATTGCCATTTGCCAGAAATGGTGTAGGGTTTCCCACTTGGGTGGAGGGTTGGACTAGATGACCTATAAGGTCCCTTCCAACTCTGCTTATCTGTTATCTGTTAAAAACAGATGAAACCACATGAGTCTTCTTCAGATCTACTGCCTTTCAGTTCCCATAGTCCTTGGCCATCAAATGCTCAGACAACATAGATCCATGATGGCAAACCTATGGCACACGTGCCACAAGTGGCACGCAGAGCCATTTGTGCCAGCACGCGAGCTGCAGGCAAACTTACTTCACTGTGCATGTGCGTGCCTCCCAGAGGCTTGGAAAAAGCCTCTACAGCCTTTGCAGGATGAATAATAGGCCCGTTTCATCATTTCCTATAATACAGGAAGTGACGAAACGGGCCTATAATTCGTCCTGAAAAGCCTTTCAAAGGCTATTTCCAAGCCTCTGGGAGGCCGAAAAAGGCCTCAAACCAGCCGAAAAATCAGCTGTGAGGCACAGTGCATGTAAGGGGGGATTGCGTGCGCATGTGTAGGGGGTGGCGGGGCGTATTGCATTCTGGGTGCTGGCATGCAAGTGCGTGTGCGCCTAATGCACGCAATTTTTGGCACAGGAACCCAAAAAGGTTAGCCACCACTTACGTAGATAATAGATTTCAATTTCTGTAACTCTGAATCATAATGGATCCTGCACCCTATGGATTGTGGGTATTGCAGTTCTTGAGGGCATCAGAAACAGTTCATCTGTTGGGTACCATTTCAGGAAATATTTTTAGTATATACTGACATAACGCTGATTCGTTAACAGAAATGTTGTATGAATAGGATGTTGAATTTAGGTTAAAACTTCAATGCATAGATTGATTTGTAGGCAGTCTCTTTCCCTCTTTCCCTTTTCCTTAATAGTTTTCATAATTTTAATATTGGACATGGATCAAGTGCAAAATAACCTGGGACAAATTGTGTACAAACACATTTTTAAAAGTCTTCCTACTCCATTGTATAGCAGTGGGGTGTTAATGTGGTTTTTGTATGGCCTGTTTCCTTCCATCTTTTCCTTCCTTTGTTCTTCATTGGAGCCGTTACACACTGCTAAGCATACCTTGAGAAATCTAAGAAGTTGATTGTGTATAGCACCCAAACCTAGAAGACTTAGACCACAAACATACTCTGCATTTATTTCAACTTCATAATGTTGACCAACATATATGTCTTCAAAACCTGAGTATATCTAATCTTGCTTAAGATATCCATCCGTTGTGAATTCCAATATCACATCACTTGATCTGCAATTCTCCTTTGACAATTGATCAGGAAGGAATATGGTTATTTTCTGAATTTTGTGGTGCGGTATTCATCTTGCATCTGTGCCAAGAAAATATCTAAAATGCCTATGTGAAGGAGAAAATTCATGTAGAAAAGAAGAGAAAGAAAATATCTTTGAAATTACATATCTTTTGAGGAAAAACAAGAACAGCTAACATTCTTAGTTCAATTGGAAGAAGTTGGGACCAGAGACTTGTGAATGAATATGTCTAAATGTCGTGATTGAAGATCCAACATCTGATCCATTGCATTTCTTCTATTTTCTTTTCTCAAATATTCTTCCTCACCTATCTTTTTGTTGCCTGTCTGTCTTTTTATCTGAAGGTTATATTTCTGCCCTTAGAGAGTGGGTCAAACATCTGGTTTAATTCCACCGCAGTATATCTATGCATTATGCTTACATAGGCATAGATGCATCAAAACAATTTTCCAGGGTGGAACTCCTAACTTTTGAACCGACCTTATGGATGCCTTGTGTGGTGCCTGGTCTAAAATAACAATTTCCAGAGAAATAGAGAGATGGATGTTGGCAGCAGATGCTAACTACATGTTGGGATAACCTTTCCAGGGGAAAGGTCCCCAGCAGGAAGTTGCACAGAAGCTGCAGAGGGGAATGCAAACTTTAAATAAGCTCAGGACATCCCCCTCACTCCACTTTCAGATGCTGCATTCCTAGAAAGCACCACCTTGGTTTTATACGCGATTTGTGGCTTAAGAATCTGAGTCTAGGGCTTTTGTCTCTCTCCCAAATGAAATGCAGGTTCGATTGAGTGTTTTCTTAATTACATTTGTTACAGCCAACATTCCAAGGGGTTGTGCTTATAGAGGCAATCTTACCTGTAAATTGCAGGTAGTCATGTACAGAATAACAGAGGTGCAAGGGACCTTGTAGATCATCTAGTCCAACCCCCTGCCCAAGCAGAAGACCCTTGGGTCGTCAAATTCCCGGCCAGCAAGCTGGATCTGTCACATACTGGCCACGCCCATGTCCGGTTTAGCAAAGGAGAAAAAAGTCCCCTTTGATCAGTTTCCATCCACTGTTCCTTGTTTGGCCTTCAGGTGCTTTGGAAAATAGGTTGACTCCCTCCTCTCTGTGACAGCCCTTCAAATAGTCCTTGATTTATGATTACAGCTGAGCTCAACATTTCTGTTGCTGAGTGAGACAGTTGTTAAGTGGGTTTTTCCCTGTTTTATGTTCTTTCTTGCCATGGTTGATAAGTGAATCACTGCAGTTGTTTTATTTGCTAACACAGTCATTCAGTGAATCTTGCTTCCCCATTGATTTGGTTTATCAGAAGGTTGCATGACTCTGGGACACTGCAACTGTCATAAATATGAGTCAGTGGCCAAGTATCTGAATTTTGGCCACTTGACGAAGAGGATTCTGCAATGGTTGCAAATGTGAAGAATGGTTATAAATCGCATTTTTCAATGCCACTGTGATTTTGAACGGTCACGAAATGAACCATTGTAAGTTGAGAACTACTTGAATAGAACTCCTTTCCTTCAGTACAAGAATCTGGAAGGTTCAGTTTGTGCCAAAATTGGAAGAGTTGAAATCAGGCTGTCTTCATCTTTCAAAAATGTTTGGAAGATTGACCTCGAAAGCCCAGAATTGTGCCAGCCTGAAAAAAAATTGACATCAAATTGACTTCCCCTCCTTGAAAATAAGTTCTGATATTTCCTCGGTAGGAACTGGAAGCATTTGGGGA